>NW_027363879.1:285000-406265 GCF_046119375.1 Phyllobates terribilis | reverse complement strand
TGTCTACACTATATTGAATCAAGTGCAACCCGCTCACCTCTCAGCAGCACGTCATCTCAGGTTACAATGTGCACTGTTAATGCCTCCCAATGTTTCTTTACAGAGGTGTACTACCCTGAATCCAGCAACTTTGTTACCTCTCTCGGATCTAAAGGAGGAGTCAGGTACTGTGCTTTTTAAGGAAGATCCAAGAGAGGAAGTTCCTCATGACTGTGTACAAATGATGGCACAAGAAACGGCAGGTTTACCTACTGTATTTGAACATGAATTACAAAATGCAGATTTTGAATTTTTTGTAGATGGATCCCGTCATCAGGACGATTCAGGTACCTTCCATACTGGATATGCAGTTGTCTCCCTCAATGCAGTAATCAAGGCAGAACCAATGCTCCCACACCAGTCGGCTCAAGAAGCTGAACTTAGGGCCCTAACCGAGGCCTGTAAACTAGCGGAAGGTAGTATTGTTAACATTTACACAGATTCTAGGTACGCATTCGGTATATCGCATGATTTTGGTCCAATATGGAAGTCAAGAGGTTTCCTGACGGCAGCAGGACACCCCATTAAGAATGCTGATGCGGTCCAGCAGTTAATTAATTGATGCGCTACAACTACCTAAACAAGTAGCTGTCATAAAGGTAAGAGCACATACCAGACGCACCGACCAGGTAAGCAGAGGAAACGCGATGGCAGATGCAGCAGCAAAAACAGCAGCCTGTAAGCCGCAACAAGGGTCAACAGTACGTCAGTTAAGTGCCCCTAAAAACCCCTTTGTGTCGGAGGACATCTTATCCCAAATGCAGGCGCAGGCTCAAAAGGAGGAGGTTGATAAGTGGTTAAAGGAAGGTGCATGCCTGAATGAAGCAAATGGGGTATGGGGGAAAGGGACACGACGATGCCTTCCAAGGGCACTGTACCCAGCAGCTGCCCAGGTACTACATGGGCCGACACACCAATCTAAAACGGGTGTGATGAGTGTGATGCAGAAACATTGGGTGGCACCAGGATTCTCCACCTGTATTGAAAACCTGGTACAAGGGTGCATGATATGTGCTACACATAATCAGGGTAGAGTAGTTAAAACACCACCCAAACACACCCCCCGGCCCCTCTATCCATTCCAGAGACTGCAAATTGATTATATTCAGCTGCCAAAGTCAGGATCATGGGAATATGTGTTGGTCTGTATTGATTTGTTCTCAGGATGGCCAGAGGCTTTCCCGATTGCCAAAGCCACGGCTACGGCAACCGCAAAGAAACTGCTTGCGGAGGTGGTCTGCAGGTATGGGGTACCAGAGGTAATTGAGAGTGACAGAGGTACACACTTCACAGGTGAAATAATGAATGAAGTCATGTCAGCTCTAGGAATTCAACAAGCATTCCATACCCCATATCACCCACAAAGTAGTGGTACAGTGGAAAGACTGAATGGGACATTGAAATTAAAAATTCAGAAAGCCATGGCTGAGACAGGAAAACCATGGCCGGACTGTTTACCACTTGCTCTGTTTTCAGTAAGATACACGCCTAATAGAAAGACTGGACTCTCTCCATATGAGATATTGTTTGGCAACGTACCCGGCCTAGGGTGTTTCTATCCGCAAGCATTAGAAATGAACAACCATGTGCTAAGTTCCTATGTGAGGGCTTTACACAAAAAGATTAAGCAAGTACATGATAATGTCTTCAGTTCTCTTCCAGATCCAGATCAAGACTCTAGCAGCCATACGCTGCAACCTGGAGACTGGGTGGTTATAAAAAGACACGTGAGGAAAAGCCTAGATCCACGGTTTGACGGACCCTTTCAAGTTCTGCTGACCACAAGTACAGCCGTTAAGCTAGAGGGAAAAGAGACCTGGATCCACGCGTCCCATTGCAAAAAGATACTAGGAGAACCAGCGGACAAAGAATGATGACATTGTTTATACTTACCTGCATACTTGCGACCACAGGTGCATGGACTAGGTTAGGCACCATGGATGGAGACGACAATAGATTCATTAGACACCATCTTGCTCTAATCGATGGACTAAAGGAGCAAAACCAGACCATTGCTAATTGTTGGATATGTACACATGCCCCTGTGACGTCCACTAGCATACCCTTTCTCGCTGTCCCGGTCTCATGGGAAGAGATAAACTTTTGAGTGAACTGTTCAGATACTTTGGCCAATAATTCCACACAGAGATTTTCATTTCTAAATCCCGCAAATTGGTTTAAAGGTATTGGTGGGTGGTTGGCTGGTATAGTACAAGCTATTTTACAGGTTTTGCTAATGTGTCTTGCGGTTTATTTGGTTTTTAAGTTTTTTTTAATGTGTATTCAGCGTTGTACTAAAAGAAAACATAGAAATTCATATTGATAAATGAAGGAACAAAAGGATGGAATGTTATAGCAGAAGATGGAGTCCCTCAAGTTTAAAGGCCCCATCTATGCTATATAAGTCTGACAGTTATTTTAGGTGAAAACAACAGCTATGAATGTTCCTTCTTGTATCAATAGCGTGTCCTTTTGAGAAGATAAAGTGATTTTCCCTGGCCAGATGTTTCTTCTAGTGTAGCAATAATGTGTTCTTGCAGAAAGATGAAATGACCTTGCTAACTAGATAAGTCTAATTAAATATTTTAAAGCATACAGAAACTAGCTTTTTTCGCTTGTTCAGCTAAACTGTATAATCGAACCATATATGGCAAATCCGTTTCCTGCCTTTAGGGTGTATATTAGCCCTGTGTTTTGTAATAAAGTTTTTAGAGTATGTTTAGACACAAACATCCTGTCCTGTGTCTTCATTCTCTCCGAGCTCGTAATCCAAAGGATAGAAGACCCAAAATTCAGTGACGACACCTCCATACATTAAAAAAAAAAAATCAAATACTCACCCTCACCTCACTCCTCCTCACCTGCTGCCGCTGCTCAGGTCCGGACTCCATTGCTGGCATCTTCCCGCTCTGCGCTGCCTGTGATGGCTCCTGGGAGGGTGCGGTGGAAAGACGTCACCGCGCCCTCTAACCTGAGACATCACAGGGAGCGCAAAGCGGGAAGACAGCGGAGCTGCGGAGGCATGGGGAGAGGTAAGTATCCAGCTGCCGGGGCCCTGAGCAAGTGGGGGAGAAGGGCGGGCGCTGGCACCGCTCTCCTTCGCCCATAGCCCGGCGTGGTGCCCGACCGCAAGTGGGCCCTCTCGCCTGCTCAGGGCCCTGGCACTTGCCCGGGTGCTGACGCCGGCCCTGCCTATTGTTCTGTACAGACTCCTGTACTTCTAGTACCTGAGCACCTGACATGTCTGACATTTTTACCTCAGATCAAGCTGCGTTTTACAGTATCAGCAAAAGATTTGAGATTTTAGAAATTTCACTCATATGCTTGATTTTTTTTCCTGACTGAATTTGACAAATGCAGCGTTTTTAAAATCCACAGCGTGTCAATTCTCTCAGTGTTTTTGTAGCTTTTTTTTTACAAAGAAATGAAAGGGGGAAAAAATGCTGTAAAAAATGCAAGTTTTTTACAGCGTTTTGACAGCGGTTGTGGTGAATGAAACTAACTTTATTAAAAATGTACTGTAGACAAAGCTCATATGTAATCCACACCCAAAAAAAGGCTACAAAAAAGTGACAAAAATGCAGGGAACATGAGGAAAACCAGGGGTTTTGAACACAGTGTTTTTACTGCCAAGACAAGTTTTTATTGTTGCAGTAAAAAACACAGAAAAACGCTATGTATGAGGGTCACTAACATGGGCCCTTCAAAGTTAAGCTTAAATAATATTCTAGATATGACTCTATTATACCAACTGAGCTAAACTGCAAGGGTCCCCGCAGGGCCTGACTGTCCATCTGGAAGTTCCAACAAATACCAGATGGGCCGGTGTGGACACTTGTTGACAGTATCCACTTTCTGAGGATGTGGATATCATTAACCATTAACAACTGAGGTGGAGCAGAGAGCCATGGACTCCCTGCTCTGCCACTTGCTCAGAAAAGCCGTAGACTGCTTATGTCTTATGAACTCAAAGAGGTCAGCACCACATGAGGGACATCAGGCGATGCAATGACCTCACTTCAACATCTGCTGCACCTAGACTGTAGTGAGGAGGAGAATATCACCCCTCAGCGTGGGAGAGAGGGGGTGATAAGTATTAGCATATGTTTCTGGTTTCCTAGGACACAATTATTACATAAGAAGGCCCGGGGGGCATTATAAGGATACACAGGGCACCACTGTCATGAGACATTATTATTATTATTAGTCAGTATAGGGGGCATTATTATTATAACGTAGCCCAGTGAATATAAGTATTATTATAAGGAAAAAGAGGACACCATTATTGATAGCAATAAATTTAGATTTTCTTCAAGTATTTGCAATTTGAGGAGATCTGAGTTGCTGCAAATCTATTTTTTTTAATTTGTCAAACTAGGTGAAAACATTGTCTGCTCTCTGTTACTGATAGAGGAGACTAGATTACTCAACGTGCTCTCCTCACACACTGAGCAGCACTTATGTCCATAAAATGGCCGCTGGGGGAGGATCATGTGACCAGATCAGCCTATCGTATCAGCCTCCTCCAACAGACAAGCAGCTCTCCTATGTGAGGAGTTTTAGTATTGGAGGCTGAGGACAGGTCTGGTCACTGCTCCTCCACCAGCGGCCATTGTATGGACAGAATGCTGCTCAGTGTGTGAGGAAAGCTGCACTAATAAGTGTAAATGGCCGCCCCCTTTAATATACGTGCTTAAATATTTAAGGGGTGCAGTGAAAAATTTATATGCGAGCAAGTAAGGTTCAAATTTCGGTGTTAATTTCACTTAATATCATTGTGGCAGTGTAAAAAAAATGTTAATGCTCATTGATTAGTTGACGCCGACCCATGCACCAAAGAAGATGCCACATCTGTCGCTCACTAGATTGTTTTATGTTTAGGCTGCCCTCTACTGACAACTAGAGGAATCATTTGCAGGTCAAGTATGTAAATCTGCATGGTATAGCATTAGTACATGAAATTGGCCCACTAAGGGTCTTCTCTATGCAATTATAGCCTATTGTGAACTCCCATGCCCAATATATTTGAGTGTCGCTTGTACTATTTATTTGAGAAGCCTTATGAGTATAGTATGCCCTTATCAGAATGACAATGTTTGCAATAGGCATATACATTGTATGATATGTCATGGAACGCACTCAGCTGTAAAGTTCCAGGATTGACTGTGCATTGAAATCTAGGTGACAGCGGCGAGGCGGCTTCACTGTGTCCATGATCACATGATCCCGGTGCTGGTCACATGCTCTGACTGGGAGAATGGCGGCCAGGTGGTTCCGGCGTGTGGAACGCATACTGACTCTCCGGTCACGTGCTTCCTGTCACGTGTTTCCGGTGACCACGGATATCCGGTTGTGCTTGGAGCGCATGGGGCGTGCAAAAGAGACGGTTGCATCTAGTTTGGAATTGATTATTTGTGGTCCTCAAACAATCAACTCCATTCTAGCTGATTCACCATTGAGCCGTCTAGTTTGGAGTTGATTTTTTGAGGGCTCATTTTATCAGCTCCACTCTAGACGGCTCACTACTGAAGTGACTGGATCGGGGGGATATTTTGTGGATCTCATTCCAGCATCTCCACTCTAGCTGATTCACTGGTGAGGTGACTGGATCGGAGTGGATATTTTGAGGATCTCATTCCAGCATCTCCACTCTAGCTGATTCACTGGTGAAGTGACTGGATCGGGGGGATATTTTGTGGATCTCATTCCAGCATCTCCACTCTAGCTGATTCACTGGTGAGGTGACTGGATCGGGGGGATATTTTGTGGTCCTCATTCCAACATCTCCACTCTAGCTGATTCACTGGTGAGGTGACTGGATCGGAGTTGATCTTTTGATGATCTCTCTGCAGCTTCTCCATTCTAGACAGTTCAGTTTCTACACTGAAGTTCCTCAAAAAATCACTTCCAATGTCCAGAATGGAGCAGATTCCCGGATCCTCATAGCCTGCAATGTAGTGGAATTGGAATGTACACACATTGTAGATATATATCAGCCTTATAATTCTAATGATTTCATGTTTTTATTTTTTAAGTACTTGCTCAAACTGTTATATTTATTACGTATTTCCAAAGGGCAAAATTTTATTTTTTTCATGATTAATCAAACTTGCATTTTATTATCGCTTTTTGTAATATAAATAATCACACACAGCGCTGATCGTTCAGTTTTACGTGGGGAAAAACGTAACAAAGCGCAGCGACAGAGTCCTCATAATTTACAACATTGTATTGGAGTGGATTTTTTGAGGACCTCATTTTAGTAACTCCATTCTAGCTGATTCACCAGTGAGCCGTCTAGATAGGAGTAGATTTTTTGAGGACCTCATTTTAGTAACTCCATTCTAGCTGATTCACTAGTGAGCCGTCTAGATCGGAGTGGATTTTTTGAGGACCTCATTTTAGGAACTCCATTCTAGCTGATTCACTACTGAGCCGTCTAGATCGGAGTAGATTTTTTGAGGACCTTCCTATAGCCTTCACTCTGTACAGTTTGGTGCTGAGGTGACTGGAATCGAGTTTTCTCAAAGAGTGAGCGGAGCCTCGTGGGGAGTAACGTAACAAAGCGCAGCAACACAGTCCTCATAATTTACAACATTGTATTGGTGTGGATTTTTTGAGGACCTCATTTGAGCAACTCCATTCTAGCTGATTCACTAGTGAGCCGTCTAGATCGGAGTGGGTATGTTGAGGATTTCCCTGTAGCCTCCAAACTGTACAGGTGCTGAGGTGACTGGAATTGAGTTTTCTCAAAGAGTGAGCGGAGCCTCGTGGGGAGTAACGTAACAAAGCGCAGCAACACAGTCCTCATAATTTACAACATTGCATTGGTGTGGATTTTTGGAGGACCTCATTTGAGCAACTCCATTCTAGCTGATTCACTAGTGAGCCGTCTAGATCGGAGTGGGTATGTTGAGGATCTCCCTGTAGCCTCCAAACTGTACAGGTGCTGAGGTGACTGGAATCGAATTTTCTCAAAGAGTGAGCGGAGCCTCGTGGGGAGTAACGTAACAAAGCGCAGCAACACAGTCCTCATAATTTACAACATTGTATTGGTGTGGATTTTTTGAGGACCTCATTTGAGCAACTCCATTCTAGCTGATTCACTAGTGAGCCGTCTAGATCGGAGTGGGTATGTTGAGGATCTCCCCGTAGCCTCCAAACTGTACAGGTGCTGAGGTGACTGGAATTGAGTTTTTCAAAGAGAAGGTGTAGCCTCGCGGGGAAAAACATAGCAGAGTGCAGCCGACAGTCCTCATAATTTACAACATTGTATTGGAGTGGATTTTTTGAGGACCTCATTTGAGCAACTCCATTCTAGCTGATTCACTAGTGAGCCGTCTAGATCGGAGTGGGTATGTTGAGGATCTCCCTGTAGCCTCCAAACTGTACAGGTGCTGAAGTGACTGTGACTCGCCCCCTGGGCCGTGGGGCACTCGGATCCGGGCAATAGGGAACGATGGGGGTAGTAGTGGCAACCCGGTTCCGTGGCTCAGGGTGGTCAGGCCAGTGGTAGTCCGTTATGTGCTATTGATTATGTCCGACTACGCCACCCGTGGATTTGCGGTCATTAGGAACCGCCGCTGCAGGGCAGACCGCTGGGGCTGATGATATATGCAGCTGGGATGGTGTGACTCCCCACGGGAAGAGTGCGGCCCCAGGGCAGTGTGGTGGATGGTGGGAGTGATGGTAGTGAGAGCCCCGGTGCCGATAGTGCTGGAGGAGCAAGGAGCACACAGACAACAAGTTGCAGTCCAGGGTCTTTACTAAAACAGGTAAACTGACCCATAAACAGTTCCGGCTAGGAGGGGACCTGGATGTCTGAGAGCAACGGGGAAATTGGCCCTGGTCAGGGTGAGGGTGTAGGCCTACCGTGCTTTCTGCGCTCCTTCTGGCTATCTCCTCGTTATAGGGTAACAGCCCACGTTTCCGAGCTTTCCGTGTATTCTCGCCTGTATGGCCTGCGACGTGGGTTCCTTTCTGCTCCCAGCCTTGTACGGCTTTACTGGTCCCTTCGGTTGTGGCAGGGCCTCCAGGCTTCTTAGGCCAAGGAATATACAGTCCCTTGCGAACTGGTTATCTGCTGGAGAATGTGGAATCCTCCCAGCCTCAGACACCAAAGTCTGGTAAAGTAAGTCTTTTATCTGCCAAGACAGGCTCTCTTCGCCTCTTGTCTCTGGCTTGTGGCTCTCCTCCTGCCACACTTCCTCTTAGGTGCAGTGCAACTGTCTGTCCCTGCTCTGCTCTGGGACAAGTCTCAGTGCTGAGACAGGCCATCAAGTTCTCTCTAACCCTGCCCCCAGTACCAGCTTTTATAGGGGCAGCCTGCTCCCCCTACTGGCCTGAGACAGGAGGCATTGCATGCTAATGTTCCCCTGACCAGAGAACCTCCCCCTTGCTTTCAGACACAGCTTTAATTACACTTGTGGCATCCAGACCAGGGTGACACATTCCCCCCTAGTAAAATTTAGTACTCCGGGACTAAACAGTAAACAAAGACAATATGCATAACTATGAAACATTATCAGGAAAGTGACGCACAGATTGAGTTCTTAAGGTCACAGTGTGGTCTTTGACCGGGTGTCCATATCACCAATACAACGGGGAGCCTTAACCAGGTGGGGGTCTGTCCTACCCCAAGTCCTTTACAGTCTTAGTTCATTCCTGGGTTAGGCTCCGAACGCAGTCCATACAAGGTCCTGGTTATAAAAAGTCCATAACCTGTGAGTCCTTACGGTAGCTGCAAGAAACTGAAACACAGAATTACCAGACATGCATGTAACTTGGCAAACAATTCAACATTTGGCAACAGGGTTATTTACAATCTTAGCGCGCTCTATATTTTCCAGCGAGCGGGTATCTGCCCCTTTGTGCTCCTGGTTGACCTCCTTAACCCACTGTCTGGTGGTGGACCAACCTGGCTTTCCCCACTAGCGTTAGGGGTACAGCTACCAGCTGGGTGTACAGGTAGGGCAGGCAGCTGTCTGCGGGTCCTTTGGCTTACCGCAGGCATGGCAGGCTCACTGTCAGCAGAGGGTTGACTCTCCTGGGCTGCTGGTACAGGCTCTTCTGCCTCTGGAACCGCTTGCTCCTCTTCACCTTCCGGCTCTGGTGTTGGTTGTTGCTGTGCTGGTTGCAGGAAATGCAGGACAGGTACCACTATGGCATCATTTATGCGAGTCCAGGACTGAGGGAACTCTCCGAGAACGGTGCTGATCATTTCTTCCTTGACCTCTGCGGGTTCAAGGTCACTCTGATCCTCTTCTGCACTACGGAGTTGCTCGGGGCACCTTTTGAGGTGGTCTCTGGAGACGACACTAGTGGTTTCTCCTCCGTCCTTGGTGATTATGCACACCTTTAGGTTGTCGTGGTCAGACTGCAGTACGGTGTAGGGTTCCCTTTCCCACTGGTCGTCCAACTTATGTAGCCTTCTCTTCCGCTTCAGGACTTGCTCACCAGGTTCTAGGGGACCAGCAGGGGCGTGTTGGTTGAAGAGTTTTTCTTGCCTCTCTCTCACCTGGGCCAGGCTCTTCTCCACACTCTCCTGTACCTTCTTGTACTGCAGTTGCCTTTCCGTATCCCAGTCCGCATCCGGGGAGGTGTCCTCAGGTATTAGGACTCCCATCTCCACGTCTACGGGCAGCTTACCTGGTCTAGCTCGCATCAGGTAAGCCGGGGTGCAGTTTGTAGCATTCACCGGGATATTGTTGTATAGGTCTATCAGGTCCGGCAGTTTTTCTGGCCACAGGCTGCGTTCCTCCAGGGGCAACGTCTTCAGGAGATCAATGACTATATTGTTCATCTTCTCACACATCCCGTTGGTTTGGGGGTGGTAAGGCGTTGTACGAATCTTCTTACAGCCATAGAGGTTGCAGAACTCCTGGAAGATTTCAGCCTCGAACGCAGGACCCTGGTCTGTCAGGACCTGTTCCGGATACCCGTGTGGACGGCAGAAATATTGCTGGAAGGCTCTGGCCGCTGTTTGGGCTGTCAAGTCTTTTACCGGGACCACCACGAGAAAACGGGAATAGTGGTCCACGATTGTCAGGGCGTAGATGTACCCTGACCGGCTTGGAGCCAACTTGACATGGTCTAGAGCTACCAGCTCAAGAGGCTGCGTGGTGACGATGGGCCTCAAGGGTGTCTTCTGGCTGGTGCGGTCCTTCCTCCTTAGGTGACAAGGGCCACAGTCTCTGCACCATTTTTCTACAGCACCTCTCATGCCGACCCAAAAGAATCTTCCTCTTAGCAGGAACTCCAGTTTCTTCCAACCGAAGAGCCCCGCTCTGTCATGGTAAGCCCCCAGGACCATAGCTGCATCTCGCCTTGGGACCACGACTTGCCAGCTCAGCTCGTGCGTCCGGTGGTTGACAATCCTTCTGCACAACTTGCCTTCGTAGAGGAACAGCTTGCTCTTCTCTTTCCATAGCTGCTTGGCTTCCTCTGGGGCATCTGGATCTAAGCGGGCGTCTTTCCGGGTCAGCAGATCTTTCACCAGGCGGATTGCAGGGTCACTATCTTGGGTCTCGGCCCAGCTGTGGTGAGGTAGGGGATTGATCATCACGGTTGTTAGATCTCCTCCTTCACGCGGTGAGAGTATTGAGCGGCTCCATACCGGTGAAACGCGGGGAGTTCTACCTCCTCCAGCTCTTCTGGGTCTTCGTCACCTTCAGGTAAGTGAGGCATCCTTGATAGGGCGTCCGCGTTGGCATTGGTTTTGCCTGCCCGGTACTTGATCACGAAGTCATAGTTGGAGAGACGGGCCATCCACCGCTGTTCCAGGGCACCCAGTCTTGCATTGTCCAGGTGTGTCAACGGGGTGTTGTCCGTGTACACGGTGAACTTTGCGGAGGCCAGGTAATGCTTGAAGCGTTCCGTCACGGCCCACACCACCACCAAGAATTCTATCTTGAAGGAGCTGTAATTCTCCGGGTTCCTCTCGGTGGGCCTCAGCTTCCGGCTGGCGTACGCGTTCACCCTTTCTCTGCCCTGTTGGTTTTGGGACAGTACGGCTCCCAGTCCCACATTACTGGCATCTGTGTGGAGAATGAAAGGCTGGCCGTAATCAGGGTAGGCCAGGATCTCATCCCCCGTGAGGGCCATCTTTAGCTGGCGGAAGGACTCCTCTTCCGGTTTATCCCTCTTGAAGGGTGGCTTTTGACTTCTGGACTTAGACTGTCCGATCAGGAGGTCCTGCATAGGAGCTGCCATCTTAGTGAACCCGGGGATGAACCTTCGGTAGTAGCCTACCAACCCGAGAAACTGTCTCACGTCTTTGATGTTCGAGGGGCTTGGCCAGCTCTTGATTGCCGTGACCTTGTCAGGGTCGGGGGCCACTCCTTCCGCGCTTACCACGTGCCCGAGGTACTGGACCTTCGGTTTCAGCAGGTGACACTTCGATGGTTTCACCTTCAGGCCATAGCCTGCCAGGGCTTCGAACACCTCGGCCAGGTGCTTTAGGTGGTCCTCGTAGGTCTTCGAATAGACGATCACGTCGTCCAGGTAAAGGAGAACCGTCTCGAAGTTTCGGTGCCCTAGACAGCATTCCATCAGCCGCTGGAAGGTCCCTGGTGCATTGCAGAGCCCGAAAGGCATGCAGTTGAATTCGCTCAGTCCCATCGGGGTGGTGAAGGCGGTCTTCTCCTTGTCAGCCTCTGCCACAGGAACCTGCCAGTACCCGCTAGTAAGGTCCAAAGTAGAAAAGAAGTTAGCTGATTTTAGTGCGGCTAAAGACTCCTCTATTCTAGCCAGCGGATATGCGTCTTTGTGGGTGATACGGTTGATTTGTCTATAGTCCACGCACATTCTCATGGTGCCGTCTTTCTTTTTCACCAGAACCAAGGGGGCTGCCCAGGGGCTACAGCTATCTCGAATGACCCCAGCTTCTTTCATTTCTCTTAGCATGCTCTTTGCGTTCTGATAATGTGCAGGGGGTACAGGTCTGTGTCTCTCTTTTATTGGTGGGTGGCTCCCTGTGGGGATGTGGTGTTCTATCCCTTTTACTCTGCCGAAGTCTAGCGGGTGCTTACTAAAGACTCTCTCGTACTCCTGTACCACCCGGTAGACTCCTTGTTCTTGGTGCAGGGGAGTGGAGTCAGCACCCACGTGGAGTTTCTGGCACCAGTCCTCCTTTTGTTTCTGGGAGCCATTACTCTCCGCCTGAGGAGATGGAGGCAAGGGTTCCACGGCCCTGATAGCTTTGTGTTCGACCACAAACAGCTTGGCGAGTGTAGCGTACCTGGGTAAGTGTACCTCCCTCTCCCCAATGTTGAGAATGAGGATGGGCACCCTCCCATGACGGACATCAACCACCCCCCGGGCTGTCAAAATGGTGGGCCTGCTGTCTGAGTACACGGGTTCTACCATGGCTTGGTAGTCTCTACCTCTCAACCCGATTGCAGTCCGACACCAGATCATCATTTCACTTTTGGGAGGCATGGAAATGGGGAATGGGTTACTCAGTCTTACGCTACCGATCTCACCACCAGACAGTTCTACCTGCTGCCGTCTCATCAGGGCTTTTATCTCCTTGTTGAGGACTCTCTGTTGGCTGGAACTAGCATTCACCGCCACCAGTTGTAAGATTACAATTACCTCTGAAAGACAATTTTCAATCACGTTAGTACCCACAGTTATTTTAGGGTGACTTTCACGACGGTCAATGTCCACAATAATCACTCCCTGTGTCGGTAGTTCAACTTTACCAATTTTAATGGTCATCTCCTTGAACCCCATCTGCGGCACGGGTAAGCCGTTACTGGCGATGATGCTCAAGTTACTGTCTGGATACCGTGTGATATCAGCATCAGTCCAATACTGCTTAAAAAGTACATAAGGGATAGTGGTTACTTGTGACCCAGTATCCAGCAAGGCGCTCATGGGGATACCGTCCAGCACCACGGGTAAAACCGGGCGCCCCCCAACGTACTTATTACGCCAATTGTAAGGGCCTGGTGATCTTATGCCTGGGGGTTGGCCCTCTGCCCCAGGTTGGACCCGTTTAAATTACAGTACCTGGAAATGTGTCCGGGCTGGTTGCATCGACGGCAAATGGGCTGTCCACCCTCTGCGTAGCGGTCTGTGGGCCTCCCTCGGAACGACGGGATCCTCCTCTGTCGACGCCACGGGACATCCTCCAGACTTGAAGCCAGCTCGATGGGTCTTGACGGGTCCACTTGCAACGCCTGGACGGTCCTGGTCAACGCCGCGACGCTCCTGGTCAGCTCCTGGACTTGGTGGTGCAGGTCTTTCGACGGGGCTTGGTTCAGGGCCTGTGCATCAGCCCCCACGGGATCCATAGAGGAGGGCGCCGCCTCCTGGTGGTTGGTGAGAGCAGGGCGCCGGGGGTTTATAGCGCCACTGGTTGCAGATTCACGGAGCACCCTTATGGCCCTGTCCTTAAATTGGGCAAAGGTCAGGTCGGGGTTCTGAAAGAACATGAGGCGCAGTTGGGCCCTGTGGGCGCTAGACAGCTGACCTTCTATGAATTGTTCTGTTAGCAGCTTATCCGTTTCCTGCACACTGCCAGGGTCAGTTTGTTGAATAGCCCTCAGGGCTTCCTGCAGATTTAGGGCATAGTCTCTGATGCTGTCCTGTGCCCGCTGCTTACACCCATAGAACCTCATTTTAATTTCAGCGGAGGTACGTGTGTCAAAGGTACCCCGCAGCCGGGCCAGAATACCCTTCACAGTTCTTTTCTCCTCAGTGGGCCATGATTTTACCTCCCTCTGGGCTGCGCCAGTTAACTGCCCTGTTAATATGCTGACCTTCTGTTCCTCTGTCAGGGGGTAAACTTGGAACAAACTGTATAGCCTTTCCTTGAAGTCAGTTAGGGCATGGGGCTCCCCTGAGTATTTGGGCAGCCAGGCCGCTCCAGGGATGTAGGGCAGGGAAAAGGGCATCACCGCTGCTGCAGCTGCGTTGGTGGTAGTGGGCACCTCTGTATACGACATCTTTCTCCCCCCTAGTTAAGCGTGGCCTACCTTCCGACGATCCTCTTCTGTAGGCCGCGGCTCCACTGCTGCTGCTATGGACGAGGACCTGGCGTCGCGCTCCGATGACGTCAGCGTCGCTCTCTCTCCCTTCCAGGACCTTGCGCAGCGTCGGTGCGTGGGGCGGAGCTTCGGATCTCGCGCGGTTTTGACGTCCACGCCCCTCTTCTTCCCGCGCGGCGTCCTGAAGATGGCGTCTGATGGCGGGAAGCAGCTGCGGATGGCGGGAAGACGGCAGAAAACGGCGAGAAACGGTCCAAGATGGCGTCTGATGGCGGGAATCGGCTCCGGATGGCGGGAAACTTCGCCACAGGTAAGTTACAAAAGTCTTTTTCAGGCACACAGTACCCGGTGGTTGCGGGCACGAAATCCTGCCGACTACGCCAAAGCTGACTCGCCCCCTGGGCCGTGCGGCACTCGGATCCGGGCAATAGGGAGCGATGGGGGTAGTAGTGGCAACCCGGTTCCGTGGCTCAGGGTGGTCAGGCCAGTGGTAGTCCGTTATGTGCTATTGATTATGTCCGACTACGGCACCCGTGGATTTGCGGTCATTAGGAACCGCCGCTGCAGGGCAGACCGCTGGGGCTGATGATATATGCAGCTGGGATGGTGTGACTCCCCACGGGAAGAGTGCGGTCCCAGGGCAGTGTGGTGGATGGTGGGAGTGATGGTAGTGAGAGTCCCGGTGCCGATAGTGCTGGAGGAGCAAGGAGCACACAGACAACAAGTTGCAGTCCAGGGTCTTTACTAAAACAGGTAAACTGACCCATAAACAGTCCCGGCTAGGAGGGGACCTGGATGTCTGAGAGCAACGGGGAAATTGGCCCTGGTCAGGGTGAGGGTGTAGGCCTACTGTGCTTTCTGCGCTCCTTCTGGCTATCTCCTCGTTATAGGGTAACAGCCCACGTTTCCGAGCTTTCAGTGTATTCTCGCCTGTATGGCCTGCGACGTGGGTTCCTTTCTGCTCCCAGCCTTGTACGGCTTTACTGGTCCCTTCGGTTGTGGCAGGGCCTCCAGGCTTCTTAGGCCAAGGAATATACAGTCCCTTGCGAACTGGTTATCTGCTGGAGAATGTGGAATCCTCCCAGCCTCAGACACCAAAGTCTGGTAAAGTAAGTCTTTTATCTGCCAAGACAGGCTCTCTTCGCCTCTTGTCTCTGGCTTGTGGCTCTCCTCCTGCCACACTTCCTCTTAGGTGCAGTGCAACTGTCTGTCCCTGCTCTGCTCTGGGACAAGTCTCAGTGCTGAGACAGGCCATCAAGTTCTCTCAAACCCTGCCCCCAGTACCCGCTTTTATAGGGGCAGCCTGCTCCCCCTACTGGCCTGAGACAGGAGGCATTGCATGCTAATGTTCCCCTGACCAGAGAACCTCCCCCTTGCTCTCAGACACAGCTTTAATTACACTTGTGGCATCCAGGCCAGGGTGACACAACTGGAATTGAGTTTTTCAAAGAGTGAGCGGAGCTTCGCAGGGAGAAACATAACAGAGCGCAGCAACACAGTCCTCATAATTTACAACATTGTATTGGAGTGGATTTTTTGAGGACCTCATTTGAGCAACTGCATTCTAGCTGTTTCACTAGTGAGCTGTGTAGATCGGAGTGGATTTTTTGTGGACCTCATTTTAGTAACTCCATTCTAGCTGATTCACTAGTGAGCCTTCTAGATCGGAGTGGATTTTTTGAGGACCTCATTTTAGTAACTCCATTCTAGCTGATTCACTAGTGAACCATCTAGATCGGAGTGGGTATTTTGAGGATCTCCCTGTAGCCTCCAAACTGTACTGTTTGGTGCTGAGGTGACTGGAATCGAGTTTTTCAAAGAGTGAGCGGAGCTTCGCAGGGAGAAACATAACAGAGCGCAGCAACAGATTCCTCATAATTTAGAACATTGTATTGGAGTGGATTTTTTGAGGACCTCATTTTAGCAACTCCATTCTAGCTGATTCACTAGTGAGCTGACGCGCCCCCTGGGCCAGTGCTGTTTGGGGATACCCGGAGCCGGATCAGATGGGGGTTGTAGTCTCCGAGTGGCGGTGACCCGGTCCGTGCCCAGGGTGTCAAACTCAGTGTGTGGCAGTCCTTACAGATGTTGTTGGATGTTCTTTGTGTCGACTACGCCACCCGTTGATTTGCGGTCAAAAGGCCGCCGCTGCAGAAGGGTCCGCTGAGGCTGGTGGTGTGTGTGCAGCTGTGGTAGTATAACCCCCAACGGGAGGGGTATGGCCTCAGGGGGTCAGATGTAGAGGATGGTGGTTGTGGAGGTGCAGTGTGGATGGTAAGAAGACTCAGAGTCGGGCTGTGCAGTTCAGGGTTTTTACTTACTGCTGTTCTTTTGGTCACTCTGGCCTTGAGTGACCACCCGAGCCGTGCTGCGTCCACCAGGTCCTGGACTCGTCCAACCCCCAAGCAATTCTGGAGCGTGATCCTGAGCTCCCTTTCTGACTTTCCTTTCTACGGCCGTTCCCACCAGGGATCCACTTATGTCCGGCTTCCTCGGGTCTCTTGTTGGTTAAACCCTTTTCTCTGGGTTCCCTGACCCTATACTCGGTGTGCCTTCTCAGTGGATTTAGTGAGGGTCGTGGCATATCCTGCCCACGACCTCCGGTTCCTGGCTAAGGTGTGCTTTGCCTCTGCCAGCTTGGGATCCGGTACCCTTGTGCCAACCCTTCACCCTTCTGGTCTGATTTTAGGTTCTTGGGGTTCCTTCTTCTTTTCCCCTCTGGGTCTTTCTTTTCTCCTCTCTCTCTCTTGGCCTTGGAGCTGGCTGAGCCTCTCTGCTCTACTCCTCTACAAAGACTGACTGTCTGACCCTGTTCTAAGATGGTTCCCACCTTATATACTCCCTCTATGTGTGAGCTCAGGTGACCAGCACCCAATGAGCTCCTATCTTTACCCAGACTGCTCCCTCTATCTGCCCCTACACTACTGGGATGTTCCACCCCCCTCCCACTCCAGCCAGGGACAGACGCTGTCGTACCTGCACATGTATCTGGTGGGAGTACAGTAGTTCTGTCCCTCGGTAATGGGATGTATGTAGTGTATGCAGCTAGCTGAGCTCAGTCCCACACTCCATCCTTACCCGGGAGTGGAATACCACACCTCTGGGTTGAGGTGCAATACCCCTGTAGCAGCCGAGTCCTCAGGGTGCTACATTCCCCCCTGGTAAATCACAGCACGTCCTCGGGCTGTAAGAGAATAAAAACATCCACAAACATACAATTTTTTCATAAAACATAAACATATAAAACATCATATATATTAGCAGCAATAAACTTTTTTTTTTTTTTTTCTTGTTCCTCCGGCCACGGTGCGACTTGTGACCGGGTAAAGTGCAACAGTCTATTCTTGAAAAACAGTTTTCCTATAAAACCAGTAGGGGGCGCCTTAGAAAGCGCAACTATATACAAGGGGAAATGGCCGCTCTCAGTCCTCGGTCAGTGGGAATAGGGACACACGGGTTGCAGTTCACACTTGTCCCAACGGGGAACATCTTTAAATCAGCAACAGTTCACTGTACCCCGAAGGGTAACTATATACAGTCTCTCTTTACCGTACTTTAATGACGGCGTCCTCCTGCTCCTTCTTTGTATTCTTCAGACCCGTCCGGGTCCTCTTGCTCCTCCCCACACCGCAGCTCCTCCTCCGTCAGCCGGTGTACATGGAGGGCGTAGGGTCCTTTGGCACACTTGTGCCGGGTAAAGGTGACCTCATCCCCTACATATAGGTCACGACCTCTGTGTCCCTCCGGCAGATGGCTTTCTACGTCTCTGCGGGTGACAAAGACGTCGCCGGGGGTATGATGGTCTCTTATGAAACCCCAACCGTGCTGCATATGAAATTTAATCGCAGTCCCGGTGGTACGGGGACCATGAACTGAACGGGGGTCTCTCCTGGTCCGGCTCTTCTGCTCCGCGCTCCGCACCTGCATCTGTTTCTCACGGACCCGCCTCTCTCTTCGTTCTCGTTCGAAGACTGCCAACTGCTGGCGGCAGCACTCCACACGCTCCGCTGCGGCTGCCCGTGTTTCTTGAGTGAACCCCATGAGGTCTTCTCCGGTGGGGTCCCACTCGAACTGTGCTTCTTCCAGCGGGAGCGGGGTTCTCCTGACGGGCTTCGGAGCCGGAATCAGGGGCTCGCACAGGGGCCTTGCTTTTTGGAGTTCCAGTTGGTAGTACTCCTGTGGCCATATAAAAGGCTGCCCATCCGGGCACGTGTGCTGGGCAAATAGATCTTCACCCAGGTGCGGCACTCGAGATGTTGAGGGCGCGGTGATGGTAGCAGCGCCCGGGTTGACCAGGCCTTGCGACCAGGCTTGGGGCACCCTAAAGGTAAAGGGCACCGTAAGGACGGCGGCGCCCGGGGTTACTCGGCCCTGCGACCAGGCCGGTGGCTCCGCGGAGGTAGGGGGCGCTGTTGAAATTGCGGCGCCCGGGGGTACTAGACCTTGCGACCAGGCCGGTGGTGTTTCCTGCTTTGCCGCGCTCAGGGTTGAGGTGCGTGACGTCACAGGGGTCGCTGCCGCGGCTTCTGCTTGAGGCCTAGTCTGGAGCGGTGACGGTGCAGCGACGGGCACGGCAGGGGGAATTTCGGGCTCTGCGACGGGGAGCTGGGGCAGGCTCACGGTTTCTCGGGTCGGGGTAGTGACGTCCCCTTTACCTGCCTCCGTCTGTTCAGCTCCCTCCTCGGCGCCGTCTCCGGCCTTCACTCCTCCTGCACCATCCTCAGAGGCGGTCTGTCTCCTCGTCTCGGGTGGCGTGCTCCGCTGACGGGTTCCGGTCTGCTGGGCCATCTCTCGGCTCCACTCCGCCAGCGTGTCTCGCTGCACCTGGGCCATCCTCCGTGCGAGGCCCTCCAGCGCGGTCTGTGCACACTCCCGGTCTCGGGGGAGCTGTGCCAGGATCTCCACCAGACCTAGTGGGGTGGTTGCTTGCAGCAGGCTCCTGACCACTGGGTCGGTGCTGCCTGACTCTCCCTCCATCTCCGGGTGTGCTTTCTCCATACTCCTCTCCAGACTTCTTGTCTCCGGGTGCGCTCTCTCCAGACTCCTCCAGGCTGCACCCATCTTCGCTCTTTTGTTCTGTCTCCGCCCACATTGAGGGTGGTCCCGGGGCAACTTGGTGATTGTCAGTTCCAGGGGCAGTTCCCTCACGCTGATGGACATCTCTAGCATCACAGTCTCTGTTGGTGGGGGCGGTTTCCGCTTTTGGCGCCATTCTTCGACCTGGCCCACGATGGGAGGTGGCCTCCTGCCACCCTCTGGCACGCCCATAATGGCGTCCGCTCTTCCAAGGCGGGAAATCTTCTGAAATGGCGGGAATCGTCTCCCAGTGGCGGGAAACTCCGTGGATGGCGGGAAAAAGCTGCAGATGGCGGGCAACCGGCGGGAAACGATCCGTGATGGCGTCCGATGGCGGGGACCCTCCGGAACCGGCGGGAGACTTCTTTTTGAGGTAAAGGTGAACTTTTCTTCAGGCACGCAGTACCCGGTTGTTGCGGGCACGTTATCCTGCCGACTACGCCAAAGTTGACGCGCCCCCTGGGCCAGTGCTGTTTGGGGATACCCGGAGCCGGATCAGATGGGGGTTGTAGTCTCCGAGTGGCGGTGACCCGGTCCGTGCCCAGGGTGTCAAACTCAGTGTGTGGCAGTCCTTACAGATGTTGTTGGATGTTCTTTGTGTCGACTACGCCACCCGTTGATTTGCGGTTAAAAGGCCGCCGCTGCAGAAGGGTCCGCTGAGGCTGGTGGTGTGTGTGCAGCTGTGGTAGTATAACCCCCAACGGGAGGGGTATGGCCTCAGGGGGTCAGATGTAGAGGATGGTGGTTGTGGAGGTGCAGTGTGGATGGTAAGAAGACTCAGAGTCGGGCTGTGCAGTTCAGGGTTTTTACTTACTGCTGTTCTTTTGGTCACTCTGGCCTTGAGTGACCACCCGAGCCGTGCTGCGTCCACCAGGTCCTGGACTCGGCCAACCCCCAAGCAATTCTGGAGCGTGATCCTGAGCTCCCTTTCTGACTTTCCTTTCTACGGCCGTTCCCACCAGGGATCCACTTATGTCCGGCTTCCTCGGGTCTCTTGTTGGTTAAACCCTTTTCTCTGGGTTCCCTGACCCTATACTCGGTGTGCCTTCTCAGTGGATTTAGTGAGGGTCGTGGCATATCCTGCCCACGACCTCCGGTCCTGGCTAAGGTGTGCTTTGCCTCTGCCAGCTTGGGATCCGGTACCCTTGTGCCAACCCTTCACCCTTCTGGTCTGATTTTAGGTTCTTGGGGTTCCTTCTTCTTTTCCCCTCTGGGTCTTTCTTTTCTCCTCTCTCTCTCTTGGCCTTGGAGCTGGCTGAGCCTCTCTGCTCTACTCCTCTACAAAGACTGACTGTCTGACCCTGTTCTAAGATGGTTCCCACCTTATATACTCCCTCTATGTGTGAGCTCAGGTGACCAGCACCCAATGAGCTCCTACCTTTACCCAGACTGCTGCCCCTATCTGCCCCTACACTACTGGGATGTTCCACCCCCCTCCCACTCCAGCCAGGGACAGACGCTGTCGTACCTGCACATGTATCTGGTGGGAGTACAGTAGTTCTGTCCCTCGGAAATGGGATGTATGTAGTGTATGCAGCTAGCTGAGCTCAGTCCCACACTCCATCCTTACCCGGGAGTGGAATACCACACCTCTGGGTTGAGGTGCAATACCCCTGTAGCAGTCGAGTCCTCAGGGTGCTACAGAACCGTATAGATCGGAGTGGATTTCTTGAGGATCTCCCTGTAGCCTCCAAACTGTACTGTTTGGTGCTGAGGTGACTGGAATCGAGTTTTTCAAAGAGTGAGCGGAGCTTCGCAGGGAGAAACATAACAGAGCGCAGCAACAGAGTCCTCATAATTTACAACATTGTATTGGAGTGGATTTGTTGAGGACCTCATTTGAGCAACTCCATTCTAGCTGATTCACTAGTGAGCCGTATAGATCGGAGTGGATTTTTTGAGGACCTCATTTGAGCAACTCCATTGTAGCTGATTCACTAGTGAGCCGTATAGATTGGAGTGGATTTTTGAGGACCTCATTTGAGCAACTCCATTCTATCTGATTCACTAGTGAGCCGTCTAGATCGGTGTGGATTTTTAGATGATCTCCCTGTAGCCTCTATTCTGTACAGTTCATTGGTGACCTGAGTAGAATGGAGTTGCTGGAGTGATGTCCTCATAAGATCAAATCCAATCTAGACGCCTCATGACTGAAACCTCCAGAATGGAGTTAATTCCAGGAGCTCCTCATAGATTCCAATCTCATGGCATAGGAATTATAAATGTATGTATGCATTGTCACTTTTTGTGACATACATAATTACACACAGCACTGATTGTTCAGTTTTGCTCAAATTTGACTTTTACTGTATTTCCACCAGTCCCAGCCACAGCAGCGACATTTCTGAAGAGTGGGCGGAGCTAGACAACATTTATGTGATCATTTCTGCCACATTTGTGATATAAATTATGATAATGTCCAGCCGCTCTTCATAATGCTGGTGCTGACCAGGACTGGTGGACAAACAAGAAAAGTAAAATTTTATCAAACATGAACAATCAGAGCTTTGTGTAAGTTTTTAAACTATGAAAAGTGATAATATAAAAAACAAACAAATTTTTTAATTTAACAAAAAAAAAGCTTTCTACCTCTCACATTTTATTAAATACTGGCATGCAAAATTTGTTTCTTCATGAATTGTGGTTGTAATCTTGTATAATGTCTGCCAAGAAATAATAAAACACCCTGCAGCAACTCCAATCTATATTTTTTTGGTTTTCTTTTACATTTTAGCCCCTTTTTGTAATACAATCTTACTATTAGCGCCATATAGTAGTTTTGGCCAACATCTTGTAGTAATGTCCCCATCATGGTTCCTATCTTGTGCTT
Organism: Phyllobates terribilis; assembly: GCF_046119375.1. Lineage (NCBI taxonomy): Eukaryota > Metazoa > Chordata > Amphibia > Anura > Dendrobatidae > Phyllobates > Phyllobates terribilis. The sequence goes on along the minus strand of NW_027363879.1, from coordinate 384,326 downwards.
ATGTCCCCCATCATGGTACTCATCTTGTTTTATTGTCTCCCATCATGGCCATCTTGTAGAAATATCCTCCTACCTGGTCCCCTTTTTGTAGCAATCTCACCATTCGGCTCCCTATCTCACAGTAACGTGTCCCTTCCTGGTCCCCTTTTTGTAGTAATGTCTCTTTGCAGTAATGTCAAGATCCTGATCCTCATCTTCTAGTACTGTTCCCATCCTGGTCCCCTGCAGACATTAGCTGCTGGCCTGTGATTGACCCACAGTTGGCATTGGTATAGCTGAGCAAAGAGCTTGTCTGTGCACGGCGCCTGCAATATGTTCCACTGAAAAAGTGCTGACGTGCCACAATCCTCAAGGTGTATGGTGCCTGCGGCCTGCATGAAGCAGCCTCTGTGGCCAAATGTTTGAGACCCCCACTCGAGTCTATAAAGCTACAGCTGCCAATCAAGATACAGGGTGCCATGATATACTGAGGGGCTGCGATTGGCTTGATTAGTTATTCTGTGATGACAGATTCTCTTTACACCCCGAGTGATTTCAGACCAATCACCTATTCTGTGTAGAAGTGATACAGATTTACAAGACAGTGACTTGAAGGGTCAACGTGATATTTGAAATTTTTTCTCAACATTTTATTTCAGTTATATTTTCAAGCAGATCAGGGGGTGTTCATATCCTGAGCCGACCATAAGCTGCCCCCAAAAAACTCACTGTCTTCACCGAGGGGTGCGCAGTTCAGGCAAAAGAAACGTATACACAGTCCATAATATGGATATCCATGGAAAATGGAGGGCTTGTAGTGATCGATGGGTTATTGCATTGTGGGGTGGCTAGGTTCTGCTTGAAAGTATAAGGACATTCACAAATGAAAAAGATATCATACAAGGTTTACTTAAGTCTTGCAAATAAGAAAACAGGTGTACTGGTGTGATAATTCTAAAAATACAGGTGCATCTCACTAAATTAGAATATCATCAAAAAGTTAATTTATTTCAGTTCTTCAATACAAAAAGTGAAACTCATATAGAGTCATTACAGACAGAGTCATCTATTTCAAGTGTTTATTTCTGTTAATGTTGATGATTATGGCTTACAGCCAATGAAAACACAAAAGTCATTATCTCAGTAAATTAGAATAATTAACAAAAAACACCTGCAAAGGCTTCCTAAGCATTTAACAAGGTCCCTTAGTCTGTTTCAGTAGGCTCCACAATCATGGGAAAAACTGCTGGCTTGACAGATGTCCAGAAGGCAGTCACTGACACACTCCACAAGGTATCAGAGTCTGGAGGAAGAGTGGAGAGGCCACAATCCAAGCTGCTGGAGGTCTAGTGTGAAGTTTCCACAATCAGTGATGGTTTGAGGAGCCATGACATCTTCTGGTGTAGGTCCACTCTGTTTTATCAAGACCAAAGTCAGCGCAGCCGTCTACCAGGACATTTTACAGCACTTCATGCTTCCCTCTGCCGACAAGCTTTTTGGAGATGGAAATGTCATTCTCAAGCAGGACTTGGCCCCTGTCCACACGGCCAAAAGTACCAGTACCTGGTTTACACACAACAGTATCACTGTGCTTGATTGGCAGAAAACTCACCTGACCATAACCCCATAGAGAATCTATTATAGAGAATCTATGGGGTATTGTCGAGAGGAAGACTAGAGACACCAGACCCAACAATGCAGACGAGCTGAAGGCTGCTATCAAAGCCATCTGGGCTTCCATAACACCTCAGCAGTGCCACAGGCTGATCGCCTCCATGCCACATTGCCGCATTGATGCAGTAATTGATGCAAAAGGATCCCAGACCAACTATTGAGGGCATTTACTGACCATACATTTCAGTAGGATAACATTTCAGATTTTAAAATAATTTTTCAAGCTGTTATAAAGTATTCTAATTTACTGAGATAATGACTTTTGTGTTTTCATTGGCTGTAAGCCATAATCATCAACATTAACAGAAATAAACACTTGAAATAGATCACTCTGTGTGTAATGACTCTATTAGACAACCAACAGAAGATTAGACCCCTAAAATATAACTTTTATTCGAATATGCTAAAAAGGACTCAGTAGTCACCATAACAACAAACACAAAAACAAGACAAAATGCCAGGGAACAGGGATAAGTCACACATCAGTCAGGAAGGATTACGGGCTCTATCTGTCCCTATTTTGTCCCTAAATTCTCTCTCTTCCTGACAGCGGAGGTTGGCACCCTAATTTTTGCTCCGTGGCGCCCCCGCTCAACGTTGGTGTCCCTAATATCCCTGGTAAATATCTATCTTTATATTTAAAAAACCACAATCGTGAATAAAAGATAGAGAAAAGTGAACGTACAGATTAAGAAGCCGACAATTCATCATAGATATGCATTTAAGGAGACCCAAGGGAGAGAATTTAGGGACAAAATAGGGACAGATAGAGCCCGTAATCCTTCCTGACTGATGTGTGACTTATCCCTGTTCCCTGGCATTTTGTCTTGTTTTTGTGTTTGTTGTTATGGTGACTACTGAGTCCTTTTTAGCATATTCGAATAAAAGTTATATTTTAGGGGTCTAATCTTCTGTTGCTTGTCTAGTCTTGCAATTGGGCCCCGCTTATACATCCCTTGTTCAGGTGTGTAATGACTCTATATAATATGACTTTCACTTTTTGTATTGAAGAACTGAAATAAATTAACTTTTTGATGATATTCTAATTTAGTGAGATGCACCTGTAGATAAAAGGGTTTAACTTGAATTGACGTCATAGCACAGACCTGCATCAACTCAGCTTAAACAGAACAAAACCCATAGGACCCTATTCATCATAGTTTTTACTCCAGAATTCTGTTATAAAATGCTCAATCGTATAATTTGGATGCAACTGAAGACTATGTAAAAATGTTGCAACTTTTTCCTTTCTAATGGCATTTTTATCGGTAAGTAGGCAGGGTTGTGATGACTGCTGTTTGGCAACTTCATCATGAGCAGCGGTGGTCGCTACAAATCCTCCTCCAGTAAGTGGCATAGCGCATGGAGGCGCTGTCCAGCCATCAGACGCTTCTGATGAATATGTCTCTTAATGAATCAGGAGCTGCGTCCTTCACCTCCGTCCTCTCATCAAGACATTAATCAGGTGCATAGTTCTTTAAGGTGACAATGCAGCAATTTAGCTCGAGTAGTTAATATTTTGTATGCATTTATGTACATAAATGACATAGCCGAGTGCTGTGATGGCCTATTTTTATTAGTCCTATACAGAATCCATAAATGGACGGACCGACCTGTGCTAAGCATACGTGAAAATTATTTTATCAAACATGGACATAGTCTTTCCTAAGTAACATTGGGGTCCCTGGTGGTCCTAACCTCAGCAACTTATATTTTTTCCAATATGACAGTAACAGTGTGTCCCTCCCCAGCCTGTGTTTATGTACTCTATGTAATGTAACCTGCTTTAGTGTAAGGGGTGTAAGGCTATGTGCCCACGATGCAGAAATGCTCAGTTTCCGCATCTCCCTGGCAGAAAAAACGCATGCGGATTGCACATGCGGATTGCACATGCGGATGTGAAGCGTTCTTCACTTGCATTTCCGCATGCGGGTTGACAAGCGCTTTCCAAGCGATTTTAACATCACTTGGAAAGTGCTTGACAACTTGGTCACACTATATAAATCCATGCAACCGGCATGGATTTTTATAGTGTGACCGAAAGAATGGTAAAAAATAAATCTATACTTACCTTCTGATGGCCCCCGCTGTCTTGCTTCGCTCCGTCCTGGCTGCCGGCAGCGCGCGGTACACTGAAGGACCTGCCGTCATATGACTGACGTCAGCGCAGGTCCTTCAGTCCACAGCACGCTGCCGGCAAGTGAAGAAAGGGGCACCGCGAGCCATCAGAAGGCAAGAATAATATTTATTTTTTATTTTATTCTTTTTTTCACAGGTTCTATGGTACCCAGGTCCGGAAGAGAGTCTCCTGTCCTCCACACCCGGGTGCCATCCGCACATAGAAACGCATATTATCCATGTGTGCAAATGTGCAGACACAGATGATATGCGTTTCAATGCAAGTCAATGGCGGCAATTACGCTGCGTGTCCGCAAAATTAATGGACATGCTGCGGATTATCATTCCGGAAAAATACGCAGCATGTGCACAGCACGGATTATCATTGGGGAACATGGCAGGCCTTCTACCATGCATTTAAGCGTTTCTGCAGCGTTTTTGCTGGTGCTTAAATGCATCGTGGGCACACAGCCTAACAGCGTGTCCCTCCCCTGTGTTCATGGACTGTAATGTTATCAGGCCTAGGTCAACATCTCTTGTTGCATCTAGAGGGTGTGAACCCTTCCCCCATCCAGGGGCTGATCCCAGTAGACAGAACAATAGACTCATGTTTGGCCCAGTCAGTTGCGTGGGGCCTCCCGATGCTGGAGGGTCTCAGGCTGCGGCCAGATCCTCCTGGCGTGTGTGGATTGATAGAAGCCGCCACGTGGGACTGTGTTGTTTCCCTCATCTGCTGGATCCATTGAACTTATCCAAGGACTATTTCTATATTTTCCCTGGCCGGAGGCGCCCCTGGACTTGTTTCTGCTGTTATATAGCAAAAAGGAACCAAATACAGAGTATATGGCAAAGAATCAAAAAACTTTATTGTAAACAATATACAGAAAAGACATACATGATTAAAAAGGACGACACACAGACAACCAAACTGGGTGACACATATACAACATAATAATAGATGTTAAATATCTATTGGGATAAAGTACAAGAAGTGCTAGTATTCAAGTCATTTATGCACTGGTACAAAATTATGGCACATTTCATCACTATGGATATGTACCACGTGCCATATGGCCTATAGTGCCCTATGAAAAAAAGCTAAAGAAATATATTGCACTCTTACCCATATTAGATCAGCACCCAGAATAAACAAGGACCTCAATGCGTGTTTCGCGTGGTATATCCTATGGATTCCTCGGGGGGGATTGTTTAATAGGACATTCCATGTCTTTTTAAATATACTTTTGGTCCGTTCCAGTCACGTGACCGCAGGCCCTAATCATCTCCTGGACCATCAGCGCATGCACGCTGAACCGCCCGAGCCAGATACGTCACGCACGGCCATCAAGGTGAACCACGCATGACAGGGAACCAGGACTCGTTGCCATGGCCACCCTCACACCGGCCACGCAGCCCCCCTGGATGCCCCTCTACCCAGCCCATGCCCCCCTCACACCAGCCACGCAGCACCCCTGGATGCCCCTCTACCTAGCCCATGCCCCCCTCACACCAGCCACGCTGCCCCCTGGAGGCCTCTACAACATTTATTCACATGGTCAGCTCTCCCCACCTCAGTCCACTCCGGATCAGCATCAGTCCTCACAGCAGAACGCTGAACACGAGCTCCTCAGCAGAGCCATAGCCAGGGCACAGGTTGTTACACAGCTCAGTACAGGAACCTCAGCCGAGTCCTGGAACTCTTTTTATTAGAAAAGTATAAAACAAACCATAAAACACACTGCACAAAGAACAAATTGCAAAACACAAACAAGTCCAAATTATAATGTCCAGTATGAATTAAAAGGCAAAAATGTCCTGCAATGTTCATGGAACATAAAACGTCATTTCCAAAAGTCCCCCCCAGCAAGGGAAGACCTTAACCCTTTTTTTCCAAAAATATCCCCTTCCAACATTCACTCCACATTCATACCTAAACCTCCAAAACAAAACAACAAACTGGCCCAGTTTTTTTTTTTTGTTCCCACTCCCAACACCCAAGGTCCCACGATAGTCTGTGGCCTCATCACACCAGGGTCCCACTAAAGTTTGTGGCCCACAAAGATACCAGGTCCTTTTGCCTTTTTTCCCATCCATTTTAGGATGTCCAAACCACCAACCCATCCACCAAAACCCCTCCCCCCCTCCCCCCTGAAACCCCCCACCCAACCTACACTAAACCCCCCCCAAACACACATCATAATACACAGACATATAAAAAATAATATACGCAACTTTATAACACTACAATAAACCTAAAAAACTTAATCACATTACCATATACAACAACCATGAACCAAAATCAGACCCAAGTTCGGTGCTTGCAAGCCCTATATACGGGTTCCAATACCATAAAACAAAAAACTACACGTGAGGGTAACAGCCCACCACCGGGAACTGGAGACTACAGAGGCTCTCACCCTAATCTATCACACAGAATCCTATCCCTCTCTAATAAAGAAAAAGAAAAATCTGTCCCTACCACCCTACCAATCTTTCCCTACCTGTCCCTACCTGTCCCTCACTACCAACCTAATACTAACTACCTGTCCCTAAAGACTGTCCCTACGTGTCCCTCCCTGACCCTACACATCTATCTGACCCTACAAATAAATATAAAATATAGAAAGGGACTAAACTAACCCTATCACAGACACACATTCCCTAACTCTCCCTAGGGCACATTAAATGAGAACCCCCTCCATAGAAGGGAAGCCCTCCCTGCACCCAGCCTCTCATACTCCAGCGAGCGCACTTTTGCCAGGTCACCCAGGATGTTCCTAATCACCTCTTCCCATGGGAGGACTTTCTGCTGGGTGGACACTAAACACCGTGCGTTCCACGTGTAAAACCTAGTCACTAAGCTAACTAAGAAAACAGTGCCCCGATCTCGGCCACCAAGGGATCTGAATGCCCCATAGGCCCACTCCGCATAGGAAAGGCCTGCCAGCCTGGGCCAGCCAATGGAAGCACCCACCCTCTTGTAGACCTCTGTATTAAAAGGACACCGAAGCAGGAAGTGCTCCATGCTTTCAAGCATGCCGCCACACTCCTCGCGGGGACAATCCCGGTCATCAGAGTTCCTGTACTTCAGGTTGTCCCTCACATACAGTCTCCCATGGAAGCAGCGCCAAGCCAAGTCCCAAAACTTCAAGGGGATCCGCTTAGAGTTTAATAACCCGAGCCCCACCTCCAGATCCCGGCTTGGGCAATCCTTGAGGGCCAGGGGCTTCTGGAAGTGGGTCAACAGAACCCTATTGTCAAGTAACCTCTTTGACAAGGTCCTGATCTCCCACACTCCCAGACCCCACCGGCGGATCACCTTCACAACCAGGGTAGCATAAGCCGGAAGATGCCCATGAGGCGTGCGAAGGTCCTTCACCCGCCCTCCTGTCTCCCATTGCTGGAAGAAAGGCCGAAACCACCCCCTACAGGAGAATACCCACGGAGGAGCCCTCTCTAACCAGAGGTTGGCGATGTTTGCCTTAAGAAAGGTGTTTACTAGAAACACCACTGGGTTGACCATACCCAACCCTCCTAGTCTCCTCGTGCGGTACGTGACCTCCCTCTTTATTAGGTTCAGCCTATTCCCCCATAATAGTTGGAAGAACAGGCTGTAGACCCGTATCCAAAGAGGTTCTGGCAAGATGCAGACGCTGCCCAGGTATATTAATAAAGGGAGCAAATACCCCTTGGCCAGGTTAACCCTTTCCCTCAGGGTCAAAGACCAACCCTTCCACTGATCCACCTTCTGGGCGGCAATCTTAAGTCTGCCCTCCCAGTTTTGCTGGGGATAGTCCCCCGGGCCGAAACTGATGCCTAAAATTTTTGCTGTGGCCTGAGGCCCTGGAAGGGTGTCCGGGAGATCAAAACTAGGAGCTCCCCCTCCCAGCCAGAGACTCTCACACTTATCCCGGTTGATCATGGACCCAGATGCCACAGAGTAGCGCTCAACCTCAGACATGACCCAGTCTGCCTCCTCTCTCGAGGATACAAAAAGGGAAACGTCGTCGGCGTACGCCACTACCCTCAAGGTGGTCTCTGGCTCCGCCCGGTCCATCCCGACTCCCACCAACGGTCCGCGTTCCACTCTCCTTAAAAAGGGGTCGATCGCGAACACGTATAACAGTGGGCTCAGAGGACAGCCCTGGAGGACACCAGACTTCACCTCAAAAGGGGGTCCGAACGAACCGTTCACAAGCGGAAAAGTCTCTGCCCCATTGTATAATACTCTCAACCAATCAACAAACCTCCCAGGCAGACCGTACCTCAAAAGGACGGACCAGAGGTACTCATGGTTAACCCGGTCAAAGGCCTTCGCCTGGTCTAAGGACAGCAAGTACCCCTTCCAGTGACCTGCCCTGCTCTGCTCCACTGCCTCCCGGACACCGAGCACAGCACTAAAAGTACTGCGGCCTCGAACAGAGCAGTGCTGGGCCCCTGAAAGGAGCCGGGGTGCAAACTTCACCAACCGATTGAAAAGCACCTTTGCCAGAACCTTTCGGTCCGTATTGAGAAGTGCTATGGGACGCCAATTCTCAATACGGGACGAGTCTTTACCCTTTGACAGAATAATCAGGGCGGACTTCCTCATTGAACCGGGCAGAAAGTCCGAGGAGAGACATTCATTAAAAACCTCAGTCATGAGGGGGACCAAAGAGTCCCTAAAAGTCCTGTAAAACTCGGATGTTAAGCCATCCGGACCGGGCGATTTTTTGGGCCGGAGCCCATCAATGGCCCGTCTCACTTCCTCTTCCCTGATTGCTTCTGCCAAAACATGAAGAGAGGGGTCATCCCCTGGCTCAGGGATGGTTTCAGCCAGGAAAGCCGACATCTCATCCCGATCTGGATTCCTCCTTCCCAAGAGGTGCGAGTAGAAGGATCTGACCACCTCCAGGATCCCTGATTTGGATCTGTTCAGGGAACCCGTACTGTCAATCAGTCCTGTTACCATCTTGCAACTCACTGACATCCTGCAGTTCCTGTAGGGGTCGGGCGAGCGGTACCTCCCGAAATCCCTCTCAAAAACTAAGGATGTGTGCCTATCATACTGGCACCCCTTCAGCAAGGCCTTCACCCTGGAGATTTCCTCACGGTCCCCTCTAGTCGAGACGAGCTGCTCGAGTTTCCTCCCCAGCTCCCGATACAGGCGGTACCTGTTCAGGCCTCTGAGGCTCGAGAGCTGACGGAAGAACCCCGCAACCCTTCTTTTGAAGATCTCCCACCACTCAGACTTACTGCTACAGAGACCCAAGAGAGGTAACTGGCTCTGAAGAAATTCCTCAAAGGATTGTCTTACATCCGCTTCTTCCAACAGGGACGAATTCAGCTTCCATAGGCCTCTCCCTATCCGGGGAGTCTCTGTAACATTCAAGGAAAATAAAATAAAACAGTGATCGGAGAATTCCACCTCAACAGCGGACACTGCAGAAGAGACGGCTTCCTCCTTTAAAAGAAACCTATCTATCCTAGACCTACAACTACCCCTATGAAAGGTGAAACCTCCGTGACCTGGGGTGTGCCGGATGTGGACATCCAGCAGGCGAGCTTCGCTTGCTATACTATTAAGAGTATTACTATCAAAATCCAGCCTTCGGTCTCCGGGGCCTCCCCTATCACGGGATCTAGTTATAGTATTAAAGTCCCCACCGAAGACCACCTGCCGGCTGGTAAAAAGATAGGGCTTGATCTTCAGGAAGAGACATTTACGGTCCCACCTTGACTGTGGACCATAGATGTTAATGAGCCGGAGCTCCTGTCCCCCCATGAAGACGTCAAGGACCAAGCACCTCCCCATTTCTACCTCGATCACCCGTCTGCATTCCACCGAAGCGGCCTTAAAAAGGACCGCTACCCCGCTATACGGCTCGGCCGCAAGAGATCAGTATGAGGGCCCGCATCTCCACTCCCTCCTTGCTTTGTAAATGGCCCCCATGTCCGTTAGTCTGGTCTCCTGCAAAAATAAAATGTCAGCCTCAACTCGGTTGAAAAAATCAAAGGCCATAAATCTGGCCGTATCTGACTTTATACTGGCGACATTAATCGACGCCAGAGTCAACGGGGTAGGTTCCGCCATCATGGGTGATTGAGTTAGACGGCCTTCTTTTTGACCGTACCCCCCGATTTTTTCCGCTCACCTTCAGAGGAGGAGCCAGACTCTCCCCTCCTCTTCAGTGACACCGAGGTGTCCATGGTACCCGCCACCTCCTTCCCAGTACTGGGTTCCTCACCCCTGGACCCCAGGGCAGTCCCCCCCCCAGAGGAAAGTGAGCCCCCGGAGGATGGACCCCGCCGCTCCCTGAAGGCACCTCAGATGTTACCGCCGGTCCCCCGCCCCCGACCTCCGACACAGCAGAGTCATTGAGGGCATGGAACCGGTTGGAGAGGGGGATCAGAGGGGAGCCGGTGAGCCCTTCCGTAGGCACCTTAGCGGCCGGGGGGGGGCTTTAGATGTTTTTGCCCCTTTTTTGTTCCTCCTCCTCCGACTCTTAATGGTCTTACCGTCACCTGATTTTTTAGGCTGCTCCACCACCTCCTCGTCCAGACTTTCATACTGGGAGGAATCTTCAGAAGCAGCCACCTCCTCCCTCTCCATCCTCCTGATCTCCTCGTTCACCGCCTCCTCTCCCAGGGCCTCAGGGGCTCCGGCTGCCGCTTCTGGGGTGGGGACAGACATCACCCCAGTCGCCTGAGGCTTATCCTGCCTCCTACCCCCACGGCGCCTCACCTGTTGCCACTGGTGGGCAGATGAACTGGCCTCGCCTTCCCTCACTGGCCCCTCAGCTCCTCTCCCGCCCCCACCTCCAGCTCCAGCAGAGGATGCACCGCTGGGGACCCCCCCACGGCTCTCCCCCGCCTGACCAGAGATGGTGTTAGAAACGGAGCGGGGGCAGCGGCTATACGGGTGACCTAGGTCACCACACAGATGACACCTAATGTCACCACAGGCCGCGGCAAGATGACCTACCCCACCACACAAGGCACATTTCTGCACCTTGCAGCCCGCGCTGAAGTGACGGGGATCACCGCACCTGTGGCAGGCCTTCGGTTGCCCCTGGTAGAAGATCAGGATCCTGTCTCTCCCCAGAAATGCTGAGGAAGGGATGTGGGTGACAGTACCGCCTGAGACCTTCAACCTCATCATGAAGGTCCAGCCCCCTGACCAAATGCCAAACTCGTCCCTGTTCTTTTTTGGGACGTCCGTGACCTCCCCATAGCGAGAAAGCTACGTCAAGATATCGACCCCAGAGAGTGACTCGTTATTGGTTAGAACGGTCACCCTCTTTACGCCATTTTGGCGGGACACCGCCTGCACGGCAAAGTCTCGCCAGCCGGGCTCCCCCTTCACCAGTTCAAAATTCGACCAGAAAAGCTCTAGGCCCTCCGGTCGAACAAAACTGATGTCGAAGACGGGGGTACCAAAAGGATGGATCAGGGCAAAGATGTCAGTCGCCCTGAAGTCCATCTTCAGGAGGAGCTCCACGACCCTCGCTCTTGGCGGGCACGCTTCACTGCCCCTCCACCGAAGACGGACTACATTCCTCCTGGCCACCCCCTGCCCGGCTGTCGGGAGGGACCACACTGTCTCCCCCTCCCTTTTATCTTGGAAGGCGGCCAGGCCGTGTCTATCCAGCGAAAAGGCCAGGTCCACCTCTCTTCCCTCTACCTGGATCGTCCGTTCTCCCTTCTTGAGGGCCTCCAGGAAACGGCATCACAAGTCACCATCCCTGAGGTCCAGAGGTGAGGAAGCCCCCCGAGAAGACCCCGAGGCCCCGGCCACAGACACGCCAACATTCGTATCCTCAACCACAGCCACATTCATACCCACGCCATCCCCATCCATGTCAACAGTCACCCCACTTGGGCCACTCTCACTCACATGCACACTGGGGTCACAGTTTTTCATTTTTTGCAAGCATTTTTTGCCAGCAGTTTTTCCACTGCTGCCACCTGCTGGCAGCACCTTCCCTGCCGGGGGGATTTGGGAGCCAGGTGCTGAGACTTTTGCCGGTGCCCCTGCCCCAGATAAGCCCACGAGCACAGGGGACACCGACAGGCAGGCACCACCTCTGCTGTCTGTTACAGCTGTGGCACCACTGCTCCCATCAGCTGCCAACGCTAAGCCCCGCCCCTTTCCGGGCGGAGCCACGCCCACTTGGGCGGGTTTTGTCTGCGAGGCCACGCCCCCCGCACCAGGCAGCACGGTGGGGGCCCCGGAGGCCACTCCCACCGGTGCCGTGGGTGACAGGGAGGCCACGCCCCCCGCACCAGGCAGCACAGTGGGGGCCCCAGAGGCCACTCCCACCGGTGCCGTGGATGACAGGGAGGCCACGCCCCCAAAGCCGGCCGCGCCGGGACCCCCGAAGCCGACCGAGAACCGGGTCTACTCACAGGGGCCCCTGGACCAGCGGCACCAGCTCTCAGGGGCATAGCACCCCCTACCGTCACACCCTTTGCCACAAAAAGCCTGGCCACCCCAGCTCCGGCGGCCGGCACCAGGCTAGGCCACTCCCCCTCGGCACCCAGCGGCGGTGGAGCCCCCCGCGCTGACCCATTACCGGGCCCCTGCGCAGGGGGCCCTGACCTCACCACGGATTTTGCCAGAGGAGCAAGCCCCACCTTACTCTTATGAGCTGGCTCTGCCGGAGCCGCAGGCCCCGCGCCCTTTACCTTACCAGGTTTCTGGGTCCCTAAAAGTGATCCAGATTTTTTAGTGGATCCGTGTGTGAGGGACCCAGACACCCCAGCACACGCCGCCGGAGACGCGGCCCCGGCTGTCGGTGCGCCGCCGACAGCGCAGGAGGCAGCGGCAGATGTACACGCCGCCTCCTGCACGCCAGCAGGAGCACCAGGTGCCAGGCCAGACCCCCTTTTTACAGGGGCTCCAGCACGAGCACCACCACCAATGACACCCACCGTCGGGCCGCCCTCCGCGCCATGCTCCATATCAAACACCTCGGACCCACTGCCTCCATTACCACAAACAGAGGCAGCGCTCTGCGTGCCATGGCCTATGTTCTCCCCGCTCCCTCGCTGTGGACCCACAACAGAGTCCAAGCCGGGGTGGGTGGCGGGTGCCGCACAACGGGACAGGGGGGCCCCAGAGAGGGGGACATACACAAATTTATGTGCAATAGATGTTTTCTTTTTTTTTTTTGCATTTCTCTTCGTCCCCCTCCCGGGTGCCTCATCCTCGCAGATCTCATCCCCGAACGTAAGCTGACCAAAACGTACCGGGGACTCGATCTGCTGGATCTGCTGCATGATAAGGCAGCCCCCCTCACTGCTGCTACTCCCATCCTCCTCATCCTCCCCCTCGCTCCCGCTGCCCTCTGAAGGGCTAGAATCAGACGGGAGAGCCATCTGCTCAGGGGCTATCCCGCTATGCGATGCCTGGAGATCACTTACCAGGCCACCAGGCGGTGGGTAGGGTGCGACCTCCTCCACGCATACCTCTTCCTCCTCCTCCACTGCCTGGCCGGGGCCCTGCGACCCCTCCAGAGCCACACCGGTCATGGCTCTGAACTGGTCATCATTCCGCAGCTTCTCCATGAAGGGTCCACTGCCTGCCAATATGGTGCTCCTGCGGTCCTGCAGCTCTTGGATGGCTTGCTTGATTTTCCGGACCGCGGCGGATAGCTCAGGCTTCTTGGTGCCAGAGGCCCTCTCGGACCTCTCCTGAGCTACCCTCAACTCCCCCCAGAGGGAACTTAGCTTTTTTGCGGTGTCCTCATACTCACAGAGGTGCGCATGGACACGGGAGGCATAGGTGACGGTTGCCTCCCTCGCCACCTTGGTACCCCAATCAGGGGGCACCGCTGCAGCACCTCTGCTGGCACTCGACCTACCTCCAGAGGGAGGAGCTGCCGCGGTCGTAGCCTCGGGGGTCCTCCGGGTCTTCATGCTGGAACCCCTGCTGCCTCGGCCTGATGTTGCAGCCATAGCCTGATTGGTGTTCCTCCCACCCCCCGCCGGCTTAGACCGGGAGGTGGGAGCCGGGGGCCCAGCCCCGGAGGCCAGTCCCACTCTGAGCCTTCTTTCCTGGGAAGGGGGCAGACAAAAAGTCCCAGATGGAAAAACAAACCTCCCTTCCCAGGAGCTCTCTCCGCACATAGCTCAGTACAGGAACCTCAGCCGAGTCCTGGAGTCCTCTCCACAGTACAACTCAGGAGTAACTACAGGAGCAACTACAGGAGCTCCTCATCATCAGTCCTCCCGTCCAGCACAACGTACACACTGCTGCGGCTGCATGGCTAATATCCACTGGACTGAGAAGGCCCCGCCCCCTCCGGTGACATCATGATTCCATGAAATCACTCCTCCCCCTCAAGAAATCTACTCCAATCTAGACGCTCCCCTGTTGCTGAGGCGTGGTGACGCTGTAGCTGGGTGATTGCAGTCAGAGTAGTGGTGTTTGGCGTCTGTACTACAGGTAAGAAGATGGGACTGTACCAAGGTGATTACTACATTCAGGACAATAAGTAGCTAGATGTAGGTGTGCAGAATCCCACTCCCAATATTGTCAGGGTCTCTCACCCCCTCGTGTTGCCGGCTGTCAGGCTCCCGCACCCCCTCGTGTCATCGGCTGTCAGGCTCCCGCACCCCCTCGTGTCGTCGGCTGTCAGGCTCCCGCACCCCCTCGTGTCGTCGGCTGTCAGGCTCCCGCACCCCCTCGTGTCGTCGGCTGTCAGGGTCCCACACCCCCTCGTGTCGTGGGCTGTCAGGCTCCCGCACCCCCTCGTGTCATGGGCTGTCAGGCTCCCGCACCCCCTCGTGTCATGGGCTGTCGGGCTCCCGCACCCCCTCGTGTCGTCGGCTGTTAGGGTCCCACACCCCCTCGTGTCGTGGGCTGTCGGGCTCCCGCACCCCCTCGTGCAATGGGCTGTCAGGGTCCCGCACCCCTTCGTGTCGTGGGCTGTCAGGCTTCCGCACCCCGTCGTGTCGTGGGCTGTCGGGCTCCCGCACCCCCTCGTGCCATGGGCTGTCAGGCTCCCGCACCCCCTCGTGTCGTGGGCTGTCAGGCTCCCGCACTCTCCCCTTGTCGTTGTCTGTGGAGAAGATTAATACATATTTTAATTTTTCAGATTTTCTCTTATAAAACAAGATCCCTGAGCTTCTGCCTTTGACCGAAAAAATGGCGTCTGACAAGTCGCTGCTGTCTGCAGAAATGAACACAAGCATGGAGGAAGCGCTGTATGAACAGATGCTGATGAAGGTACGAAAGATGAATTGGAGAGGCCAGCAATCACCGGGTGAATGTCTCCTCCGTCAGCCGCCGGGGGCGCTGCAGTCTCCAACATTTACCTAATGTGTATTGTTGGCTTTAGACCCCTCATAGTTGTACTATTTTGGGGCAGGAAAAATCAGTTTGCAGAACCATCCTGTTCATGTTACTCACTGATTCTCACTTGTTGCCTCATTTCAGGCCAAACAGGAGATACAGAGCAGAATACCGAACTTACCAGAAAGCAGACAGATCAGACCCCAGCCGGGTGAGATGGGCGTCCTCTGATTATTATCCAGATTACTTTGTGCATATTATGTGACAGATACCACAGTGGGGCAGTGGGGTCTTATTGACTACAACGGTCACATGATGCAACCAATGTGGGGGTCACATTGTTTTTTCTTATGCAGTTGATTACATGTAAATGCTGCTTGGCTTTTGCCGATTTTATTGTGTTTTTGTTCACTTTTTGTTTTTATTTTTGTGTTAGGTTTCTGCATTAAAACTCGCACATCCAAAAATACCGAAATCTTTATTAACATCTGCAAGTCGAACCAGATCCCAGCGCCCCCGGACCTGATGGAGCAGGAGTTAGTCAGCATCCTGGAATCTGATGATCCCTCTGGCTATCGAGTCCCCATGAGCCTTGGAGAGCCCCACGTTGAAGTTGATAATAGTACGTTTTTTTGTTTTTTTTTTATTTAATACAGCGCGTCTCTTTTTAAAGGGGTAGTCCAGAGATATCCTTAAAGGGGTTAAAATAGCAAGTATTACAACTTACTAATCCTCAATGGTCGAAGGTGCCATCTCCACAGGTTCTGGTAGGTCCACTTCAGTTTGACATCTTGTTGTTGACTTTTGAACTTTTTTGGTTTAGATTTGGGACTTAAAGGGATTGTCCACTACTTGGATTCCCCTTTAAGAACTTATACCACTTATTCATAGCAGCCCTACTAAGGTCAGTGGGTGAGTCGGCACCGCAAAGTATCTAAGTCCTGGTGCACTTTGTCCTACAGGTGGAGGCGGCTGCACGGCATACGACATAGTGATTAATGGCACCTTCTTTGAGAAAATTAAGGTAACTGCAATTGCTTATTCTGACATACGAGCTGTCTGCTCTCCTTTGTGTCAGCTCCTTACTTTGTATTTTTTTTTATTAGAATAATGAGCTTTTCAGGGAATTTTTTATCACCGTGGCCATGGATGGACAAGAGAACAAGTACGAAATGGAGCTGTCAAGAGGTAACGACCACATCACTGATATTTTCCTTGATTTTTCCATCGACCACACAAGGACTTGTTCCTTCATGGAGCAAGTTTACCATATAATATATTGAAAATGTTTATGTACCAACCTGTTGTATGGCACCGTATCAAATGCCTTTGAAAAGTCCAGATAGACAACACCAACTAAGTTTCCC
Organism: Phyllobates terribilis; assembly: GCF_046119375.1. Taxonomy (NCBI): domain Eukaryota; kingdom Metazoa; phylum Chordata; class Amphibia; order Anura; family Dendrobatidae; genus Phyllobates; species Phyllobates terribilis. The sequence goes on along the minus strand of NW_027363879.1, from coordinate 367,910 downwards.
TGGTCCAACCTAGAACTTACCTCCCATAGAATCTTTTCAGATTAGTTTGCAGGACAGATCCCTCATAATCATATGTATAGGTTATTCTTATTGAGGTGCTCCAGGTTAGTATCTCTTAGAAAACCCACAAAGATGTTGCCCACAGTACAAGTTAAACTTACCGGCCTATAAATTCCAGGCTCACATGTTATCCCCTTCTTGAATATTGGTACCACATTTGCTATGTGGGTGTAACACTGGTGGATATAGACCCACTGCCCCACAGGAGGGTTGTGACTAGGTGTCTACTGGGTCTCCACTAGAACCTCTGGTGGTGAGGATAGACTGGGCTGCCGGTAGACACCAGGTACCACTTCAGGGCAGTCCCCGGGACTGCAGCAGCATTCCGGAGGTACCAGGGTACCAAATACAGGAGAGCTAAGATAAAGACTAGGTCAGACAGTCTGAGATCGGGGCAGGCAGCACAGGTTCAGGATAGAGAAAAATGGCAAGGGGGACAGGGGTTTTTGATACCAGAAAACTCTTTTAACGCTTGCAACCTCTGTTTCTTGACTGCAACTCAAACAGTCGAATCAGTCAGTAAGAATTTAGGGCACTTCCATTGTGATATTTTGCATCAGCATTTGTTAGCAGACGCCAGGAATGGATCCAAAACAGAAGAGGTGAAAGTGTTTCAGTTACTATTTTTCACTGTGTTTGTTCCCCTCTGGTTTTCAGCTTACAAATACTGATGTAAATTAGTGCCAAAAATACTCACTGTGTGAATGAGGCGAGGAAGCTGCTTGTAATACTGTAATAGAAGTCCTTATTCTGAGGATGAGTGCTGTAATTCTTGTCTTCTCTGCTCCATCAAACTCCCCAGAGCAGGGGCAACCCCTGGGGCAAAACTGCTGGCGGCAGATGTCCAGACGTATGACTCAGTGATGTTTGATGGACCCCAAATCCCAAACAAAATGAATCAGACACATACAAAATAAATACACAAAGCATTGCAATTAGGTGTCAAACGTTCTCAACTTTATTTAAATTTACATGACACCGAAAATGGCACAACCCTCGACTCACGAAGAGTCACCCTCCAGCGCTCAGGAGAGGAAAACCCCCTGTGGAGGAAACCTCTAGAGAACCATGGCTGGAGGGTTGCGCTTCCCTTGCGCTTAGAGAGTTAGTGCCGATATATGACGGAGTTTTAGAATTTGTACATATTTACAGAGAACGACATAACAAATATAGACTATAATTGTGATAAACTGGATGTGGGAGAGATCTGGCTGCGATATCTGTCACCACATTTATTGCTGGAACGAATTTAGTTGATCTGATTTCCCAGGTGGATCTACCACTTCTCCCTTACAGATCCAGCTCCGTCTCTCAAGAAGTTGGGTACTTGGTTAAAGGGGTTGCTCATTATGGATAACCCCTAATAGGATGAATATCCCCTTCCCCTCCCAATTTATCACCCATTAAAGTCAAGGATCCATCCATGAACTCCCAAAGAAGAGCAGCTCTTTGTACATAGTAACAGAAGGGGATCCTGTTTTGGGGACCCCCCCTCTGTTACCTTCCCATGCCCCCGGGGTGTCTAAGAAGACAACCCCTTTCCCTGCTAGAACCTCCAAATTACACCAACGTTGGCACATTACGTGGGGTGGTCAAGCTCAAGGTCCTCAGGCGCATCATCAGTAATGGCGCTGATCGTGGCAGCGCTGCATTCTTTTATGGAATCTTCTTTATGACACTTGTTTATGCCCTCACAATAGTTGTCATGGTTACTACAAAGGCTATTACTGATGCAGGATCCAAGTATTAACCCTTTCATCATTGGTAATTCACTTTCATTATGGAGGCAACTAACTGCACTTGTTACCAAGCAGAAGTCTTATCATTACGGCTTCCCTTAGGCACCATAAGAAATACAGATTATAGAACATGCGTACAAGTGTTTCAGGAGTGTTTTGCACTTTTTAGATCCACAGATTGGGCTTATAACTAGCACTGTACAAAGCCAAAAATTAAGAGGAAATTACTTGTAAAATAATATTATAGGGAATTGCATTTCAAGCATTTTCCTAATGTGCATTCTACATACTTGCATAGTTGCATAGGTTGAAAAAGTTTGAACTTTAATGTCCTAGGTCTACCTCCAAAGTTATACATTTTCTATTACTAGATTATTTATAACCCACAATGTCATGTTTTGTTAAAAAAGTATCCAGCCCTTCTATAAATGCTGTTATACTATCTGCCATTACTATATCTTGTGGTTGGCATTCCACAGTCTGACTGCTCTATCTGTAAAGAATCCTTTCCTATTAAGTTGCCAGATTCGCCTCACCTCCGCTTGTTATGAATGTTCCTGGTGCTTTGTAAGGTCCTGGAAAGTGATAAGTCATGTGCCAGTACTATGCATTGACCACATATGTATTTATACATATAAATGTCTATTTATGAAGGAGATGATAATTACCCTTCATAGAGGTGTTATGATCATTCATAAATTGCTTTCATAGGTTTGATCTCCAGGATTAGGAGAGATTTGGGGTGTAAACTTAATAAACAATGAGTAAAACATCAAAGCAAACGAAAAAGGGTTTGTGACCCAAACTGGTAGGTGAGACCGGCTAGCCCCATATTATACGAGGTCACAACCAGGTTTCGCCTGAGGAGGGCAGCACTAATGAGTCCTCAGGAGCGCATAACCCTGAAATATGCAGCGATTCTACACTACCCATTATAAAAGGGTAATATGCTACTTACTACCATATTTTAGCTAAGATACAAGGCATACTTGTAAGGAGAGATGAAAAAGGTGATGGGGAACAACATATAAATATACTGAGGAACGCTATACACTAGTGGCCAAAATTGAGTCAACACCCCCAAGATTTACGAATTTTTAGCATTTTGCCAATACAAATACAAATTTCATGAATGTTTTTGATTTCACAGTAAAGTTTTTAAGTAGAAATAAAATCTCATATAGAAACACAATATTAGCAGGAAATTTGTTCATTTGTCAACAAATTGGACACTATTGTCACTCAGATGACTGTGGGAGAAAAGCCATTTATTTGTCCTATTTTCATATCTAACACTAAATGTTATTACTCAGTTGGACAGCCCTTGGCCTTGATGACTGCCTGGCATCTACTTGGCATGCTATCTACCAGTTTGTGTAAATCAGATGGTGTGATGATATGAAGCCATGATTTGATGATGGCTGCAATGAGTTCCTGCTTGTGTGAAGCCCGCTGTTTTGACACCTCTCTTTTGAGGCGAGCCCAGAGATTCTCAATAGGATTGAGATCTGGGCTGTTTCCTGGCCAATTCAATAGCTGGATATTTTTGTCCTTGAACCAAGAGAGACATTTTTTAGCTGTATGGCATGGGGCTCCATCTTGCTGAAAAATAAACGGTGTCCCTTCACTAAATACATCATGTGCCGAAGGAATGAGTTTAGGCTGAAGGACTTCCTTGATGTCCTTTTCAGCATTAACTGTTCCTTCAATTACCTGCAGCCTACCACCTGCATCTCTGGACACGCAGCCCCCTACCATAACACTCAGAGGATGCTTCATGGTGGGTACTGTACCCTCTGACAACCAGTCCTCTCCAGGTCGTCGTCGAACGTAGCAGACACCGTCGCTGCCAAACATGGGTAGGCGTGTCTCATCGCTCCATATAACATTTCTCCATTGTTCAGTGGTCCATTTACAATGTTCTTTGGCCCACTGCAGACGTTTCTGACGCTGTGAGGCATTCAAAAATGGCTTTTACCTGGTATTCTGGCTCTTAACTCCGCTTTTACCAATCGTCGTCGAATCGTCCGATCGGACACTGTCAAGGGAAGAACATTTCTGCACAAAAAACGTGTCGCTCGGCAGGAAAATCCCCTTGATATTGCGTTTTTTGAGATTTTTTTTTTCCGTTCTTTAGAAACGCTGCAAAAATACTGAAACAATAAACATGAAACTGCTTCAAATCTGCAAGGATTCACTATTCCTGCTTTTCCTGGTACTATCAAACATAGCATTTTTGGGAACTTGGAGCTCTATATTACAAATATGTCCGTCCCTCCAGTTGAAAGAAATTAACATTTTCCTGGAGGGAAGTTTATATTTTACATTATGTCAGTTTTTGTCTATCGATGATAAAGTGCAGTTTGCAGCAATTTTTATTGTGACATATACCCAAATCATTCACGAAAATATTTCACATTCAACGCGCGTCGGACGGGCCTGCGTGCTCTCACATGCCAGGGCTGAGTTTCAGTTCCAGTCCGACCCTGTTAATCATCTATAGTTTCCCTTCAGAGTGGAAAATGCTGAAAAATCGGAAGTTCCTGGGATCCATTTTTGAACAGAATATCAGAACCAAATCAAAACCGATGATTCAGGGAATGGACACAATGTCCCAACTCTAAGGTACAAGTCTATGGCATACAGTCTGTAAAAGACGACAGAGTAGGCTGCTGTTGAGCATCGGCGGCTTCTCTGATGTTCCTCGCTCATCTATGCAGTACATGGTCGGCCATTCAATTGATTGGATGTCTTATAATACCACATTTCCCCTAGGGACACAAAGTATGAAGAGCTCCACTCCTCCTGGTGATAGGTTATACCCAACAGATGGGGCAGCGCCACTCCTCGTGGTGATGGGTTACACCCAACAGATGGGGGAGCGCCACTCCTTGTGGTGATAGGTTATACCCAACAGATGGGGGAGCGCCACTCCTCATGGTGATGGGTTATACCCAACAGATGGGGGAGCGCCACTCCTCGTGCTGATGGGTTACACCCAACAGATGGGGGAGCGCCACTCCTCATGCTGATGGGTTACACCCAACAGATGGGGGAGCGCCACTCCTCGTGCTGATGGGTTACACCCAACAGATGGGGGAGCGCCACTCCTTGAGGTGATAGGTTATACCCAACAGATGGGGGAGTGTAGCACCCTGAGGATTCGGCTGCTACAGGAGTATTGCACCTCAACCCAGAGGTGTGATATTCCACTCCCGGGTAAGGATGGAGTGTGGAACTGAGCTCAGATAGACTGCATGCACTACATACATCCCATTCCAGAGGAGCAGGCCGACGGCACTCCCACTTAGAAATGTGCAGGTGCGACCGAGCCTGTTCCTGGCTGGAGTGGGAGGGGGGTGGTACATCCCATGTAGTGTAGGGGCAGATAGGGGGAGCAGTCTGGGTAGTGATAGGAGCTCATTGGGTGCTGGTCACCTGAGCTCACACATAGAGGGATATATAAGGAGGGCACCAACTAGAATCAGGGTCAGACGCAGAGGAGCCTGTCAGATGCAGAGAACAGGTCAGATGCGGAGGAGCCTGTCAGACGCGGTCAGTCAGTCAGTGCAGAGGACAAGTCAGCAGGAGAGGAGGAGCGGAAGCTGGCAGAGGAGCAGCTGAAAGAAAGAGAGGCCCTGAAGAGAGAGAGTGGAGTGAAGAAAGACCCAGAGGGGGACAAAGAAGGGACCCAAGAACCCAAATAAGAACACCGGGTGAGGAGTCAGCAGAAGGGTACCGGAACCCAAGCTGGTGGGGGCAAAGACATTCCCCAGCCAGAGACCGGAGACCGTGGGCAGTGTCTGTCACGGTCACCCACTACATTCACCCTGAAGGCACACCACAGGAAGGGTCAGGGAACCTAAGGCCAAAGGTTGCCCAACAGAAGGCCCGAGGGAGCTGGACTTAGGTGAATCACTGGTGGGGACGGCTGAAGTAAGGACAGAGGGAGAGCTCAGGGCCACGCTCCGGACTTGTTTGGGGGTTGGCCGGATCCAGGACCTGGTGGATGCAGCACGGCTCGGGAGGTCACTTGGAGCTAGAGTGACCAGGAACATCTGCAGTAAGTAAAGACCCTTAACTGCACAACCCGAGTCTGTCATCATTACCGGCTGCACCGCACCACCACAACCCCCATCCTCTGCGCCTGTCCCCTCTGAGGCTATACCCCTCCCGTTGGGGGTTATCCCACCAAGCTGCGCATCCACCATCAGCCTCAGCGGACCCTGCTGCAGCGGCGGCCACAGTGACCGCATCACAACGGGTGGCGTAGTCGACACAACGAACTTTAATAACATCAGTAAAGACTGCCACATAACACTGAGCTTGACGCCCTGGGCACGGGACCGGGTCACAGCCGCTCGGAGACTACAACCCCCCATCTGATCCGGTGCCGGGTATTCCCCTCAGAAAGGAATATGTCCCAGGGGGCGCGTCAACTTTGACGTAGTCGGCAGGATTACGTGCCCGCAACACCCGGGTACTGCGTGCCTGAAGAAAAGTGCAAGTTTACCTCAGAAAGAAGTCTCCCGCCGGTTCCGGAGGGTCCACGCCATCGGACTCCATCACCAGTCGTTTCCCGCCGATTGTCCGCCATTTCCAGCTTGTTCCCGCCATCTGCCGAGTTTCCCGCCACTGGGAAGCGATTCCCGCCAAAACCGCAGATTTCCCGCCTTGGAAGAGCAGCGGACGCCATTATGGGCGTGCCAAAGGAGGGCAAGAGGCCACCTCCCATCGTGGGCCGGGACAGAAAATGGCGCCAAAAGTGGAAACCGCCCCCACCAACAGAGACTGTGATGCTGGAGGTGTCTGTCAGCGTGAAAGAACTCCCCCTGGAGCTGACAGTCACCGAGTTGCCCCGGGACCGCCCTCGAAGTGGGAGGAGGCGAAAGAGAAGAGAAAAGATGGGTGTCGCTTGGAGCAGTCTAGAACGAGCGCACCCGGAGACAAGGTGTCTAGAGCGAGAGCACCCGGAGTCGAGAAGAGGAAGAGTAGACCCGGGAATGGAGCGGCAGCAGAGCAGCACCGGCCCGCTGGCCAGGAGCCTGCAGAAGGAAGAAGGAGGAGAGCAGAGCAGCACCGGCCCGCTGGCCAGGAGCCTGCCGGAAGCAGAGCAGAGCAGCACCGACCCGATGGTCAGGAGCCTGCTGGAGTCAACAACCCCGCTAGGCTTAGCGGAGATCCTGGCGCAGCTTCCCCGAGATCGGGAGTGCGCGCGGAGTGCCCTGGAGGGCCTCGCGGGAAGGATGGCCCGAGTGCAGAGGGAGATCCTGGCGGAGTGGGGCCGGGAGATGGCCCAGCAAGCTGGAACCCGTCCACGGAACCCGCTCCCTTGGAAGAAGACATCGACTGCCTCTGCGGATGACGCGGGAGGACCCAAGGCCGGAGACGGCGCAGAAGAGGGAGCGAGACGCATGGCAGCAGGTAAGGGGGACGCCTATACCCCAAACCGGAAGACCGCTTACCTGCCCCAGCTCCCCGTCGCAGAGCCCGAAGGTCCCCCGGCCGTACCCGAGACCGCCATGACACCGCCACCGACTAGGCCCCGACCGGAAGCCGCCGTCGCGACCCCGGTGACGTCACGCGTCGTGACCCGGAGCGTGGCGAAGGAGGAGGAGCCTCCGGCCTGGTCGCAGGGCCTAGCGTTTCCGGGCGCCGCATCCCCAGCAGAGCCATCTACCTCCGCGGAGCCTCCGGCCTGGTCGCAAGGCCAGGTAGCCCAGGGCGCCGCCGTGTTAACAGTTCCATTTACCTTCCAGATGCCCCCGGCCTGGCCGCAAGGCCTGGGTAACCTGGGCGCCCCCACCATCGCACCCGCAACACCAAGGGTGCCATATCTGGGAGAGGACCCCTTCAGCCAGCTAACGTGGCCGGACGGGCGGCCTTTCATCTGGCCCAAAGAATTCTTGGAACTGGAGCGACAAAAGAAGTTAGGTCCCCTGTGTGAGCCCCTGATCCCGGCTCCAAAGCCCGTGACTCGGGTCTCGCCTCCACTAGAAGAAGCCCAATTCGTGTGGGACCCCACGGGAGAAGATTTGATGGGGTTCACCGGAGAGACTCGGGCAGCTGCAGCAGAGCGTACCGAGTGTTGCCGTCAACAGCTGGCAGAGTTCAAGAGAGAACGGGAGGAGAGGCGGGTCAGAGAGCAATGGGCCCGGACCCGCAGCGCGGAGCAAAAGAGTCGGACCAGAAGGGACCCCTATGCAGCAGATCGTCCCCGTACCATCGGGACGGTAATAAAGTTTAATGCGCAGCATGGGTGGGGCTTCATAAAGGACCGGAACACCATGGGTGACGTCTTCGTTACCCGACGGGATGTCGAGTCCCACCTGCCAGAGGGTCACAAAGGCCGTGACCTCTACGTCGGTGACGAGGTAACGTTCACCCGGCACAAGTGTGCCAAGGGACCTTACGCCCTCCACGTGCATCGCCTGACAGAGGAGGAGTTGCGGTGTAGGGAGGAGGAGCCAGAAGACCCGGACGGGTTCAAGGCTAGAAGGTACTATGACTGAAATAGTACAAAGGAGATGTAAATAGTTACCCGTCGGGGTACCCAAGTAACCGTGGCTGCTTTAAAGTTTAGTCCCCGTTGGGACCAGTGAACAGTTTAACCCGTGTGTCCCCTACCCAAACCAGGCTGAGGACTGTGAGCAGCCATCCCTTTCCCCTTACTTGGCCGGGGACTGAGAACGGCCAAAACTTCCCTGTACATAGTTGCGCTTCCTAAGGCGCCCCCTACTGGTTTTATGAGAAACTGCTTATCAAAAGACTGTCGCACTTTACCTGGTCACGAGTTGCACGGTGACCAGAGGAGGAAGAAAGAAAGAGACGACGAGAATGTTATAATGATGTTTATATGAAAAAGTTTATATATATAATATTTTATATGTTTTATATGTTTATAAAAATTTGTATGTTTTGGTGTTTTTGTCTTTGCAGCCCGAGGACGTGCTGTGATTTACCAGGGGGGAATGTAGCACCCTGAGGATTCGGCTGCTACAGGAGTATTGCACCTCAACCCAGAGGTGTGATATTCCACTCCCGGGTAAGGATGGAGTGTGGAACTGAGCTCAGATAGACTGCATGCACTACATACATCCCATTCCAGAGGAGCAGGCCGACGGCACTCCCACTTAGAAATGTGCAGGTGCGACCGAGCCTGTTCCTGGCTGGAGTGGGAGGGGGGTGGTACATCCCATGTAGTGTAGGGGCAGATAGGGGGAGCAGTCTGGGTAGTGATAGGAGCTCATTGGGTGCTGGTCACCTGAGCTCACACATAGAGGGATATATAAGGAGGGCACCAACTAGAATCAGGGTCAGACGCAGAGGAGCCTGTCAGATGCAGAGAACAGGTCAGATGCGGAGGAGCCTGTCAGACGCGGTCAGTCAGTCAGTGCAAAGGACAAGTCAGCAGGAGAGGAGGAGCGGAAGCTGGCAGAGGAGCAGCTGAAAGAAAGAGAGGCCCTGAAGAGAGAGAGTGGAGTGAAGAAAGACCCAGAGGGGGACAAAGAAGGGACCCAAGAACCCAAATAAGAACACCGGGTGAGGAGTCAGCAGAAGGGTACCGGAACCCAAGCTGGTGGGGGCAAAGACATTCCCCAGCCAGAGACCGGAGACCGTGGGCAGTGTCTGTCACGGTCACCCACTACATTCACCCTGAAGGCACACCACAGGAAGGGTCAGGGAACCTAAGGCCAAAGGTTGCCCAACAGAAGGCCCGAGGGAGCTGGACTTAGGTGAATCACTGGTGGGGACGGCTGAAGTAAGGACAGAGGGAGAGCTCAGGGCCACGCTCCGGACTTGTTTGGGGGTTGGCCGGATCCAGGACCTGGTGGATGCAGCACGGCTCGGGAGGTCACTTGGAGCTAGAGTGACCAGGAACATCTGCAGTAAGTAAAGACCCTTAACTGCACAACCCGAGTCTGTCATCATTACCGGCTGCACCGCACCACCACAACCCCCATCCTCTGCGCCTGTCCCCTCTGAGGCTATACCCCTCCCGTTGGGGGTTATCCCACCAAGCTGCGCATCCACCATCAGCCTCAGCGGACCCTGCTGCAGCGGCGGCCACAGTGACCGCATCACAACGGGTGGCGTAGTCGACACAACGAACTTTAATAACATCAGTAAAGACTGCCACATAACACTGAGCTTGACGCCCTGGGCACGGGACCGGGTCACAGCCGCTCGGAGACTACAACCCCCCATCTGATCCGGTGCCGGGTATTCCCCTCAGAAAGGAATATGTCCCAGGGGGCGCGTCAGGAGCACCACTCCTCGTGGTGATGGGTTATACCCAACAGATGGGGGAAGTTACAGAATGGCTTGTTATGGTGCAAGAACATTTTTTTAACTATTTTGCCTTTATGTTCTTTATTTTTTTCCTACAGACCCTCCCAGCTAACTCCAAGCAAGTCCCTCATCTCAGAAGTTGAAAGGTTTGGGTTACTTTGAGGTTTAATGCATGCATTTACTTTTTTTAGAATCCCATCTTACAAAAGATATAGGATATCCAACTTCTTGGACTCCAAGAATAAGGGGGCTGCAGCCTGGAAGTAACCCCGCTGCCCTTTTTAAAGAATATGCTGGAGTGGGGCAGCTACCCGGATATTCACTGTGCAGGAGAACTGCAGCTAAGCCCATTCACTTTTCTGGATCTATGCTGTCGTTCCGCTGCACAGTGGAGGCCATGATGCCAATGTGCAGGGAATGACTGTGAAAGGGGCTGTTCCTCATTACAAGCATCAGTGCCACTTTATTATATTAGAGATTGACCCCAACAGATCATAAATTGATGGTGTACCCTTTAATATACTGCTTCCTTCCTTTTTTTATCAGTTCACCCGTGAAACCAGATTACATGATTGTGGCGGAACCTCCTGTAGGACACCCAAGTTTTCTGGTGGCTGAAATCTCTTTACCTAAAGTGGTGAGACCCTCAGATGTGGTTTAGGATTGTGATCTTTTTGCATTTCATGTGATTTCCAATAGTCTTCCCTTATTAAAAGTCTGTGCCAACCTCGTGCTACCAGTCCTCCTCTGCCAACTTTTATCATCACAGCTTTGATGTGTCCACAGTAGCCAATTGCTGGCAGTTGTGACACATTTGCTGGATGATGATGATATAATTTTTTTTTCATACCATGGTGGGTTGTTTGCAAGCTGTTGGAATGGGAAAGAATGACTCTGTCACCAGAGAACGACTGTTCAAACCAAGCACAGACGCCCGGTGCTTCACAGCGGGACCAGTCATTTATATAAACCTTCCCCCCTGCTTGTTTCCCCTCCATCTCCACCATCACCTCTTCTTTGACAGTTCTGGCTTCATAGATCCAGAGAGGAGATAGAGGGAAAACAAGCTGGTGGGAAGATGTATATATTATACTAGATGGTGGCCCGATTCTAATGCATCGGGTATTCTAGAATAGGTATGCGGCCGACCGGGCGCAATGAGCAGAGCTGTGTTTAAATTTTGCGCCAAAATCGCTGATTGGTCACGGTTGCCGGCCTCGACCAATCAGCAAAGTGGTGTTAAAATTTGGCGCCTAAATCGCAGATTGGTCACGGCCGGCGGTCACGACTAATCAGCAGAGCGGGGTTTAAATTTGGCGCCAATAATACTGATTGGTCGCGGCCAGCGAACGTGACCAATCAGCAGAGCGGTATTTAAATTTGGCACCAATAATGGTGATTGGTCGCTGCCGTGACCAATCAGCAGAGCTGTGTTTAAATTTGGCACTAATAATGCTGATTATTCACGACCGGTAACCGCGACCAATCAGCAGAGCGGTGTTTAAATTTGGCGCCAATTTCTCTGCTTGGTCGCGGCTGGCCACTGCAACCAATCAGCGAAACGGTGTTTAAATTTGGCGCCAATATGGCTGATTGGTCACGGCCGCTGGTTGCGACTAATTAGCAGAGCGAGATTTAAATTTGGCGCCAATACTGCTGATTGGTCGCGGCCGGCGACCGCGACTAATCAGCAGAGCGGTGTTTAAATTTGGCGCCAATATTGCTGATTGGTCGCGGCCGTCGACCGCTACCAATCAGCAGAGCGGGGTTTACATTTGGCGCCAAAATTGCTGATTGGCGCGTCCACCAGGTGTGAACAATTAGCAGAGCGGGGTTTAAATGTGGAACCAAGATCGGTGATTGGTCGCGGCCGATATTTAAAATTGGCGCCCAAATTGGTGATTGGTCGCGGGCAGCGCCCGCGACCAATCAGCGATTTTTAACACAAATGGACCTTTGTAACACCATGCGGATACTGTGGGGACATCAGCGGCTAGGGTGTGAAAGGAGACCGGGGAGCGGCGCTGCGGGTCAGGACATTTCTGCTCCGAGCGCCCGCTCATGTCCCGGGTTCTCCGAGCGGAAGTACCCGCACAGGCAGCGCCGCTGACATCCATGCGGCTAGGGTGTGAAGGGAGGACCGTGGAGCGGCGCTGACATCCAATTGGTCGCGGCCGCTATTTAAATCTGCTGCACAAATCGGTGATTGGTCGCTGTCTTGGCCCGCGACCAATCACTGATCTTGGCGCCAAAGTTAAACACTATTGTGCTGATTGGTCGTGGACGCTGCCCGCGACCAATCACTGATTTTGGCGCCAAATTTAAATATCGGCGCCGACCAATCACCGATCTTGGCTCCAGATTTAAACACCGCTGTGCTGATTGATCGCGGCCGATATTTAAATTTGGCGCCCAAATCGGTGATTGGTCACGGTCAGCGCCCGCGTCCAATCAGCACAGCGGTGCTTAAGTTTTGCGCTAAGATCAGTGATTGGTCGGGTCCGAAGACCGCGACCAATCATCGAATCGTCTTGGTGAGGACCGGGGAGCTGCGCTGCCTGTGCGGCTACTTACGTTGCGAGACCCCGGGACATAGCGGGCGCTCGCAGCAGAAGTATCCCGACCCCCAGCGCCGCTCCCCGGTCCTCCCTTCCGCATGGAGGTCAGCGGCGCCGGCGGTCCTTCCGCTGCTACCGGCCGGTAGATAAGCGCCTCGTGCTGCTCATCTCCTGGCTGCATCTCCGTCCCGCAGATGGGTCCAGCGGTAGGGTTCTTTCTGCTGTTGCCGGCCGGGAGATGAGCGCCTCGCGGCGCTCATCTCCCGGCTGGATCGCCGCTCCGCTCCGTCCCGCAGATGAGCCGCTAACGGCCGCCATCTTTTTTCAGAAATCCCGCGGCGCTGATTGGCCGCTGCCGGACCAATGAGCGACGCGGGATTTCCTGGACAGACAGACAGACAGATGGGATAAGACGATTATATAGTAGATTATTTAATTATATAGTGCCATTGATTCCATGGTGCTGGTGCATATAAATGATGTTATAATGATGATATAAATGATGAAAGAGGCTTGTTGCGATAGTGTAGAACACGCCGCTCTTTATTTTTTCTATATTAATGCGACATTTGGAGGAATCGCACAGAAAATGCTTTAAATGTATTTATTTTTTAATTTGATTTTTCTCATGTCCATGATTCACATTGCGTTAAATGAGGCATAATGAAGATTAAGAATGTTTCAGCTGTATCCTTCATCAGACAGGATAATGTAGCTTAAGGGGACCCACTTGGTTAAATATAGGGGTCAGTTCTGGTCTTCCCAAAAAGCAGATTAAGTAGTCACCACACGGGAATCTGGTGATTACTGGGTTTGCTTTTGGGGACCCCAGATTTCTTCATAAAACCGACTGGGCCTTCTGCCTAATGAAGGCTACATTATCTGAAATTCTGGTACCATTCATTATGCCTCACTTAAAGGGGTTGTCTGGCACTTTAATATTGATGATCTATCCTAAGGATATTCCATTAGTATTAAAGTGGTGGACAACCCCTTTTAATGCCGTGTGAATCATAAAAAATATTTGAAGCATTTTCTGTGAGCAGTTACTCCAAGTGTCAGATTTAATGTATGAGACGTCTGGAGCTACACAGTAACTTCTAGTTGGCCACATATCAAGATAAAAGTTTAGATTTTTGTGCACTTGTTGGTTACAACTTTCTTTCCCGTACAGAAGCATTCAGCGACATAAGCGTTGTTACCACGCTGGTCTTCTCTTTACAGTCTTCTGCTAGATCTCGTGTTGGACTTGGGTGAAGACAGAATAGTCTTAGTCGGACGTCTCGATTTGTATCATCTAGACGTCTTCATTCCTTACAATATCATCCAAGAACAAAGTGGAGCTCAGTTCAACAAGGACAGTAAGGTGAGACAATAAAGCAAAGTTGGACATGTCTTATAGCCCATTCTGAAATCTCCTTCTTAAAGAGGTTCTCTGAGAAAATGTATAAAATAAAATTTTAAAAAATGTATACATTTATTTAGCAAAAATAAATTGTTTTAATTAGGGGATAATTCTATGTGAATACTTTTATGCCCAAGAATGGCAAAAGTATTCTCGGAGTGATACCTTTACTGGCTAACCAGAAAAAAAATATATATATGCAAGCTTTCAGAGCACAGAGGCTCCTTCTTCAGGCAATATTACAAATGAATTCATAACATTTGTAATCCTGCCTGAAGAAGGAGCCTGTGTGCTCTGTAAGGAGATTTTTGTGTACTCATCGTCAAATCTCTTTCTCTTAGCCTCTAATTGGGGGACACAGGACCTTGGGTGTTATGCTGCTGTCCACTAGGAGGCGACACTAGGCTTAATCTGAAAAAGATTAACGGTGGCTCCTCCTCTGCAGTATACACCCCCTGACGGCATCAGCCATGTTCAGTTTTGTGCAAAAGCAGTAGGAGGAACGTAACATGAATAACATAATTATGCCTATAAGAAGGCTACCGCCCAGTGGAGAATGTGTGCCACTTCTCGCATCGCCTGGGCACTGCGGGTCCCCCCTTGGTGATTTACGTATGCCACAGCCGTGGCATTGTCTGACTGTACTCTGATGTGAGTGGCTGCCAGTAAATGATGGAAGGTTCTCAACGCCAGGAGAATGGCACGAATATCCAAGATGTTGATGGGCATGGTCGCTTCTGTTGGGGACCACTTGCCCTGTGCTCTGTGGTGCAGGTGTACCGCATCCCAACCCATCAGGCTCGCATTGGTGGTCAGAACCTTCCATTGACTCGTGAGAAAGGATTTCCCCTTTGTTAGCGAGGTTGGTTTGAGCCACCAGTGCAGGGATCTCTTGGTTGATGACGTCAACTGAAACTCCCTGTCGAGGGAAAAAGGATTCCTGTCCCATGACTTGAGGATGGCTAGTTGGAGAGGCCTGAGGTGAAGCTGGGCAAATGGGACCGCTTCTATTGCCGCCACCATCCTACCAAGGACTCTCATGGCAAACCGGAGAGACTGAGGGGGTTTGCGAAGTAGGATGCGGACCCCTATTCGGAGAGGCAGTGCTTTGTCCTTGGGGAGGAGTACTAGACCCTTGAGGGTGTTGGATAACATTCCCAAAAAGGTCATAGATTGACTCGGGGTTGGTGATGACTTTTTTAAGTTGAGCCGGTGCAATTGGTATGTGGAGGCATGCGTCTTGAAAGTCTATGGAGGCGAGAAATTCTCCCGTCTCCATGGACGCAATGATGGACCGAAGGGACTCCATGCGAAAGTGACGTACCCGTACTTATTTGTTGAGCTGTTTTAGATCCAATATGGGCCGTACGCTGCCTCCTTTTTTGGGGACTACGAATAGATTTGAGCAGAACCCTTGGAAGCGCTTGGCCGTAGGGACCGTTACTAAGACACCTGCTTGGAGAAGTAATGAAACCGCGTGGTGGAAGGCACGAGCCTTGGCTGGCGGTTTTGGGGGAACAGACAGGAAGAATCTGTTTGGCGGGTTGGAAGTGAACTCTATCTTGTATCCTGAAGACACTAGTTCCCTGACCCACCTGTCTTCTGTAATAGGCAGCCAGAGCTGGTGAAAGAGCAAAAGACGGCCGCCTACAGGTGGGGTGTCTTCCAGAGTTCGTGAGTCATGATGAGGAGGAAGTGCAAGACTTTCCTCCCTTAAATTTTGACTGGCCTGCCTTTGTTTGCCAGGGTTTGTCCGACTTTTGCGTCGACCTCGAGTTGTCCCAGCGTGGAGCGCGGCTGTTATTCTTTGCTGGTCGCGAGACGGATCAGCCGGAAGAGTTCCGAAAGGATCGGTAACGTGCCTGATTGCGCTTTTTGTAAGTGTGTTTGGGCTTCAGTTGGGGGAGAGAGATACTTTTACCCCCGGTGGCGTTGGATATCATTGTGTCCAACTGTTCACCGAAAAGCCGACCACTGAGGTACGGGAGGTGAGTGAGGGACTTCTTTGAAGCTGCATCTGCTTTCCATTCCTGCAGCCAGAGGATACACCGAATTGTGATGAAGCTATCCCGGCTGCACCCATTGCAGAATCCAGAGCTGCATGGAGTTTGTAATCTACCACGACTGCTATTTGGGCCGCTTGGTCCGACAGTTCAGGGGTAGGTATTTTGTAGGCCAGTTTGTAAATTTTGGGCCCAGGCCAGGATTGCCTTGGCAGCCCAAAAAAACTGAGGCGAACGTGAGAGCCAGGGAGGCCCCTGCGGCCTCGAAAATTGAACGGGCCATGCATTCCACCTGCCGGTCTGCTGTGTCCCTGAGGGTTGAGCTATCTGGCAGAGAAAGTGCTGCTAGTCTGGAGACTGGAGGATCCACTTCAGGTGGATCTGTCCACTTTTTGGTGACCTCCTGTGGAAAGGGGTACCGCGCCTCCAGATATTTGCGATTAGTAAACTTTTTCTCAGGTTGTGAGAACTGCTTTTTAAGGATCGCATTAAACTCTGGGTGGTCAAAGAACACCTTAGGCGGTTTCAGGACTCCTTCAAAGGAAATTTTATGTCCTGGTGTCTCCAGGGGTGGATCGGAGATGTCCAGCACCCAATGGATAGATGAGATTAAATCATCAACTAGCACTGTATTGCCCAGGCGAATAGGGATCAGGGACCCTTCGGTTTCCTTGTCTGAGTCTGAATCACAGATGTCTTCCGAATCCTGTATCTCGCTAAGGCGACTCCTGCTGGGAGAACCGGAGCGGAGACCTTCTCTGGTCGGGGATGGCTGTGGGGATCTGCGTTGTCTGTCCCTGTCAGGGGACGGTCTAGATGAGCTGTGAGTACGGTGTCTCACACTGGAAGGGGATGACCGTGTGGTATGGGATGATGCAGATGGGGCCAGCGATGCAGAGTGGCTTTGCAGAGGGGGCCAGCAATGCAGAGAAAGTTATAGACTTCACAGCCGAGTCGAGACTGTAGCTGTAATTTTATCCCACCTTAGTGTGCTGTAGTACAGCGCCGGTAAAATCCAAGATCCTGTGCTCCCCAGAGACCAGCTGGCGACCGGTATGTGAAGCGTTAACTTCCTTCCGTTCTCCCTCTGCTGGTTAATGGCCGCCGGAGTGTGGAGAAGAAAGGGGGCGGAGCGCTGGAAAGGCGGCCGTATTGCTAGAAAGTGCGCCCTTTCAGTTCGTCTCCGCCCCCTGTATGACACTGTGTAGTGTCATATTGGTCATCCGGGGGGCGGGGCGCGGAGAGTGGGCGGCGGCTTCAGCTAGGCGGTATAAATTTAGAATGTATGCCCAAAAGGGCTGCAGGCCGGCGCGGTAGTCCGAGGGGGTACCGGATCTGAATCTGACCCCCCCCCCCGGTTTTTAATGGCAGGAAAGGCGGTGGGATACTATATTAAAAGGGAGCCCTTAAAGGGTTCCTCTGAGGCACTGTAGCGCTGGTGCCGGCAGAGAGACAGAGCTGAAGCCAGCCTGTGTCTCTGTGTGCCCTTCTGCCAGTACTGTCCCCCGGTCCATCAGGAGTCTGCAGTGGAGCTGCGATTCCTGAACGTTGGTGCAGAGCGACAGCTACTGGGAGCTATATATTGCTGTCTGCACAAATCCTACCTGCGGTGTCTAAACCTAATGCCCCCATGAGGGGGATTGGGGAGTGTCAGGCAAAATGTATTTTTGTCCAAGTTTTAAAAATGAGAGATGTCTTAAATCTCCATCCCCTGCTCATTTAGAATGGTCCTACATAGAATTCACTCTTGCTTTCCCCAAACAAGGAATTTTTATTACCGCCATAAAACCTCAGCCAGAGCAAGCATACTGGTGTAAACTGGAAATTCCCTCCAAAATCCTATTGTCTAACTGTACAAACTTTTAATGTCGAGTTTAATAATGCACATGACTGTCACAAACACAGGGACCACATTTTTGGGATGTTCACCTTTTTCCAATTATGCCGGTATATCTTACATAACTGGGAAACCACCAGAAACCCAGGAAATGGGTTCTGATATTTGATATCCATCTTCATGAATATTGGTGACGGCAAACATGATGTATCCATCTTGGATGTGAGACCCCCCCATACCAAGATATGAAATCTGAAGGCTTTTTATGTCTTAGGCAGCTGGGTGGGTTCACAAAACCGTGTGAGGTAAACAACATGGGTGTCTCCTAGTGTTTTGGCCCCTTACTAAAAACCAGAACGGACATTTTACTTCATTCTTAACCAGGGACGTCAGACGCAAGCACTCTTCGCTGCGTGGAGGAATCACACCTAGTTTCCGGGGAGCCGTGCCCCCCACACAATCTGAGACCATCACCTCGTGGCGCAGGTTTTGCTATTATTTACCCCTTGTATTTTAATAACTGTTTTATGCATATATGTAAATTGTCTCTTTTATAATATCTTGTATATCTTTTGTAAACACTGCCCACTTTCGGGAGTATTTCATTATTATTTACCAGCTTCGTTCTTCTTGTCCTATGTCGAGCAAACACGTTCCTCACCCGCTAATTCACGTTACCTAACAGGTACCCGATCAACCTGTTAAGCGATCGGTGGTGGCAGTATACCGGTATTTGTGATATTGTGGTTTGAGGGTGGCTGGACGGAGGTATATATACGTTCCTGG
Source organism: Phyllobates terribilis (assembly GCF_046119375.1). Lineage (NCBI taxonomy): Eukaryota > Metazoa > Chordata > Amphibia > Anura > Dendrobatidae > Phyllobates > Phyllobates terribilis. The sequence goes on along the minus strand of NW_027363879.1, from coordinate 349,230 downwards.
AAGGAACTAGTGGTATATATACGTCCTGTCACATCACGTGCCACAATAGTCGACATAAATTAGAGCAGCTGCGCCCGTGCTTATCCTCGGTCAATACCGTGGTTGACCAGCAGGATAAGGGGGCGCCAGAGGGCTGCAAGGTCTGACCAAGTGTTTTTCGTGACAGGGAGGGTGCTGCCTTCACAGTCAGGAGGCTGCAATCCTCCCTCGACCTCAACCCAAGACCAAAAGGATTTGGGGAAGGAGGGGGGGTCTCAACTTCGAACCAACACCCGAGGGGCTGGGGAAAGAGCGACATGGTAAGGAGATGTCTCGACTTCAACTGTGCACCCCTAGAAGGGGGCAGAGGAGGAGCCATGCCGGGGGTCTCTCCAGAGACCCACTTATCTTCATTTGTAACTCCATGGAAAAAGAAAAAATCAGAAAAAAATGGAGTAAAAATCTTTAGGTGTGCCTTCTTGCGACACTAAGCAAAAAACTGAACATGGCTGACGCCGTCAGGGGGTGTTTACTGCCGAGGAGGAGCCACCGTTAATCTTTTTCAGATTAAGCCTAGTGTTGCCTCCTAGTGGACAGCAACATAACACCCAAGGTCCTGTGTCCCCCAATGAGGCGACAGAGTAATATATTTTTTTCTGGTTAGCCAATAAAGGTATCACTCCGAGAATACTTTTGCCATTTTTGGGCATAAATGTATTTACATCAAATTTTCTGGCTAGCACGGTACCACAATATAAATTTGTACTGTACATCGCAATTACAGGATAATAATTGCTTATGGACATAATGGCCAACGATGTCAGCAGCCATCCATCCTAGATGGGTGAAGGTAAACTGTTTGAGACGGACATCTCTGACCTACCTGTGGGAATCAAGAATTTGCATCTATGTCATCGATTGACTGACTGATCACATCCATGAGTCAACATGCTGTAAACCTGTCATGATGAGTGAGCAGATAGATAAGTTCCTGTCAGGGTGAGGGGCAGCATCCTATCACAACATATAGTTGCCCAGAGACATCTGAATGCATCGGCTTTCCTTTATGCCATTCATCAAACATGTCGTATATTTTGTGTATAGCGAGTCACAAGCCTCGCACTGCTCTGCGTTTTATCATTGGTTCTATGAGCTGCAGTAAAACGTGACGTATATTCCAGGTGCTGACGATCACAATGCCGGTCCAGCCAGCATAGCGGTGGGCTCAGAAGATCAGCTTTGGAAACGTTCCTCTTATATAGATCCTGTGGATCCTACTTACATTCGCTGCTGTTTACATTGTATGCTTACAATTCTATTTAGACTTCAATATGACTCCAGAATAAATTTTTGTCTTTCTTATACTTGCCGTATATTTTTCCCAAGGAGGGGGTTTAGGTATTGTGCTTTTTTCTTTTTTTTTTTTATTTCTACTGTAATATTTCATAATATCTGTGAATAAGTCTTGAAAATAATTTGCATTGAAAAGGTTGAGATCCTCTGAATCTACATGGATTTTTAGGAATTAAAAATCTACAGCAGTAAATCTGCAGCAGAATTTAAATTTTGCACCATGTCTGGATTTAGTAGCAGCTGCCCCTTTAAATGGAATATGTCAGCAGGTTTTTGCTACCCCATTTGAGAGCAGCATAATCCGAGGCCCTGATTCCAACGATGTATCACTTACTGGGCTGCTTGGTGTTATTTTGATAAAATTACAGTTTTTTTTTCTCATGCAGATCTCTGAATGCTGAGCTCTGTATAATAACCCCACCCACACCACTGATTGGCAGTTTATATACAGTGTACACAGAAAGCTGCCAATCAGTGGTGGGGGGCGTGGTTGGACTACGTGGCAGCAGGTTTACTAGTCCTCTAGTGATAATCTTCTGCTGATAAAAGTGTGATTTTTATCAAAACTACAACAAGCAGCCCTGTAAGTGAGACGTCCCTAGAATCAGGGTCTTTGTCTCTACATCATGCTGCTCTCAACAACAACCAATATATAGTACATCCGACAAGGGGTCAATGTGTTAAAAAAGACCTTTATTATAACAATTTGGGTACATGGCGGCAAAAGAAAAGAGCACACACACATATATATAGTAATACCATATAATAGTGAGGAGGTATAATGTAAATATTTGAATTGCAGAGACATCAGGGCTGGATAGTAGTAGCTCCAATTGTGCTAATGCATACTGATAGTATATCCTAGGTCACATAGTAAAAGGATATAATCCTAAATAATAAAAGCCAATATAGGCATTCCCAAGATAATGACCTTTTGGTATATACATATATCAAGGGTTGTATTATATCCAAGTAGGTTAATTCCCAAGTAACAATAATGTTGCATTGGATTCATTCATACCTGGTATATATTGTCTGCACGTCTTGCAATAGCTCTGGGCTCAATGGTCCTACTCCTAGTGTGGCGCTCACCCCATCATGCTGCTCTCAGAATAGCCAAGAAAAACCTGCTGACAGATTCCCTTTACAAATAGCTGAAATGCCTCCTAGATACCAGAGAAGGAAAACTTTATTAAAACGGTTTTGTTTCCTAAATAGAAAAGCAAATTAAACACCACTGGATAATGTGGTGTGTGAAACCGTCCATTGGATTGCTGTTTCGGGTGGGCTCAGGAGCAGAGCCCCCATCCTACACAGCCGACATCTTGCTGTAACAGCAGCGGCCAGAGCGGAGCGTGAATCACTGCTGTTTAACCATTTATATGCCGTCAATCACTGATGACAAGTTAAATAGCGCAATCGCCGGTACGCTATGCAATGTTACTAGAATTTTTTTTTTTACTTTTCCATCTCCTTGAATTACTTGTTGTGGTTTGCGGATCCATTGACTGGCCAAGTGGAAGGGCTGCAGCCGATCATTCATGTACGTAGCAGATACACATTTCCATGTGTAAATAGGCCCTTATAGAAATCAATCAATAGAACGTATACCTGGATATCTAGGTTTATTTTTTGCATACATTTAAAGAGGTATAAGTCATGGCATATTACTAGGATGTCATTCTTGGGGGTCTGACAGCCTAATTTAGAAAGAAGTGGATGCATTATTTTCCCCTCACCCATTACAACACACCATGAGAGAGGGATCCGCCCCACCAAGGACAGGAAACCGTCTGAAATAAAAGGGCGGTACCTCTCCCTTGCTTCAGTTGGTTTCCTGTCCTTGATGGGAACCTGTCTGAAGAAGGGTGTCTTCTTACCTGGGCCCGTTCCGGTGTGGAAGTGCGGGCACCTGCCTGTGCACCGGGTTCCGGGTCCCAGAAGCGCCGTTCACGGTTCCCTGGAGCCGTGTTCGAGCAGGCGCATGCGGTTATGAGGGCTCCGGCTCCCCGCAGACCGCTGCGCTGTCCTCTCCCTGCCGCAGGCTCCTGGGTGGTCGCACGCTAAGAGCAGTGTCTTCCGGGTATGACGCGCCTGACGTCACGGCGCGGTGCACGCTTGGAGAGGCGTGCCCGATGACGTCGGGGGCTGCACCCGGAACCAAGATGGCGGCGCCCTGTAAACGCTTGCCGGCCGTTTTTTTTCAAAGATCGGCCGGTGGGTGTCAGGAGGGGGGAGGACACATGGACCGGAGGAGGTCCGGATGTGCCCTATTTAAGGTGGGGGCCTCCTGACAAGCGCTGCTTATACTCAAGCTCGGGTGTAGCAGCTATGGCAGACCAGGACAGCTAGGTGCAGCAGCAGCTGACCCCTCCACCGCATCAACGCCAGCGGAAGAAGCAGTCGGACACCTCGCACACGGACGGCCGCTCCAGCAACCGCAGCGGCAGCAGGAGGAGAAAGGTGTCGGACGCTTCAGGGCCATCCAGAAGGGATTCATCTTATGTCCCGCCACAGCCTCAAAATCCGGTACCCTTTTGTGACTTCAGGGGTGAGTGATCTTCGTGAATGTCACTTAATAGTAATGGAAAGTTATTATGTCCTTCATTCCTTAGGAAGAAGAGTAGCGGCAAAAAGAACCCACTGGGTTTGTTCCTTATGCCAGGCCCCCCTTTCCATAGATTGGCAGAAACAGCTTTGTGCAAGCTGTATTAACCAAACGATAGCGGAGAGCACCCCGGATTTCGCTTCTAATTTGAGGTCCGTAATCCGTTCAGAGGTGCAGGATTCCCTGTAAGGCTTACTAAAGTGGAAAAAGAGATCCCATAAAGATATCTCCTCTGACTATGATTTATCCTCCCAGTCAGAGGATCTTTGCCTCGGCATCCTCCTCTTCATCAGACAGTGGTAGGCCCTGTTTCCCTATTGAGGATACTGACAAGTTGGTCAGAGCGGTCAGATCTACCATGGGGTTGAGGGAGGAGAAGGCAGCCAGGTCCCTGGAAGATATGTTCGCAGGCCTGGAGGAAAAAAAGACGCTCCTTTCCAGTGAATCCCCAAATTCAGACCCTTATAGACCTGGAATGGAGGAAGCCGGAGAAATCAGGAGTATTGTCCTCATCCTCTAAAAGGAGGTACCCCTTCGAGGATAATGTCTCTGAGTCCTGGGACAAAATTCCTAAAGTTGGCGGGTCTGTCGCCCGATTATCCTAAAGATCGTCCCTACCCCTGGAAGATTCGGGCAGTCTAAAGGATGCTCTGGATAAGAAGGCAGATTCCTTCCTGCGTCACACCTGTGAAGCAGCAGCAGGGGGCCTGAAGCCAGCGGTAGCAGGCACTTGTGTCGCTAGGTCACTTATGGTGTGGCTTCAGCAATTAGGAGACCAGCTAAAGGATAAAAAGATGTCCAGAGATAAAATCCTCTCCAATCTGCCTTTGCTACAAGCAGCATCTGCTTTTTTGGCCGACTCCTCAGTGGATTCAGTTAAACTCGCTGCCAGGTCTGCAAATTTGTCTAATGCTGCCAGACGAGCCCTGTGGCTCAAGGGTTGCCCGGGAGACCTACAATCTAAGCATAAGCTTTGTTTTCTTCCTTGTGATGGTAAACTTTAGTTTGGCCAAAAACTGGATGAGTTTTTGGAGAAGGCTGGCGACAGAAAGAGAGGTTTCCCAGGGTTCACGGGGGAAACAAAAAGGTCCTATTTTCGGAAGAAGAGATTTAACCAAGGTCGCCCTCCGGGATAAAGGAAAAGATGGGAGCCCAGATCTAAAAAGGACTCTGGTTACATGCTTGGAGGACCATCCTCCAGTTCCAAAAAATCTCCCCAATGACGCGAGGTTAGAGGTCGGGGGAAGGCTTTCCCATTTTATCCCAGCTTGGGAAGCCATCACTTCAAATCCCTGGGTGTTGGATATCATAAAGAACGGCCTAAAGATACGCTTCTGTCAGGTCCCTCACCGAACCTTCATGATCACCTCCAGGAGGAAGTCCAGGGAGGAGCAGATGGCTCTAGAATCAGAGGTATTAGACTTAGTCAACAAGCAGGTGCTTCACGAAGTTCCAGTTTCACAATGGGGAGGGGATTTTATTCCCCCCTGTTTGTGATAAAAAAAACCAAATGGGTCCTTAAGGACCATTGTCAACCTCAAAAGTCTAAATCAGCTGATAATCAACCAGACTTTCAATATGGAATCAGTGAACTCTGCAGTGAAACTCTTACACCACAATTGTTTCATGGCAGTCATCTACCTAAAAGATGCCTACTATCACGTCCCAATCCATCCAGACTACCGGAAGTACCTAAGGGTAGCCCTGTTCATCCAAGGTCAATTGAGACATTTCCAATTCACTGCCCTACCTTTTGGACTCTCGATAGCACCGAGAGTATTTACAAAGGTTATAGCGGAGGTGACAGCTTTTCTCCGAATCAAGAACGTGGTGATTGTTCCCTATCTGGACGACTTTCTGATAATAGGGAAATCGGAGGACCACTGTTCCTCTCAACTTTTAGAGGTCCGGACAGCTTTATATCACCTGGGGTGGTTAATAAATATTCAAAAATCAAAGCTATCCCCCTCAAGGACTCAGATCTTTCTGGATTTGACCCTAGATTCCCAACGCCAATCCTGTTTCCTCCCGAAAGACAAGGTTTGCAAAATAATCAGCCTGGTCTCAAGGGCAATAAGGTCTCCCGTGATTTCCTTGAGAGAAGCAATGTCCCTACTAGGCTCCATGACTTCCTGTCTCCCGGCAGTCAAATGGGCCCAGAGTCATATGAGGCTTCTTCAGTGGGAGGTCCTGTCGGCTCAGAAATCCTTCAACGGACATATAGGAAAAAAAACTCTCCGTCTTTGGAGACAGTAAACTCCCTCTCCTGGTGGACAAACAGGGAGAATCTGACCGCAGGCTTACAATGGTCCAAACCAGTCGACCACACAATTACAACAGATGCAAGTGGCTCCTGCTGGGGGTGTCATCTGGCAGAGTTCTCAGTTCAGGGGCTCTTACTACGTCACGAAAAAGAAGCGTCATCAAACCTAAAAGAGCTTTTGGCCGTGGAGAAATCCTTGATAAGCTTCCTTCCCCACATACAGGGTCGCCATGTCCAGATCAGGTCCGACAATAGGACGACAGTGGCATATATAAATCACCAGGGAGGAACAAGATTTCACTCCCTTATGGTAGTGGCAAACAGGATCCTGCATCTAGCAGAACAACATCTCCCATCCCTCAGTGCTCTTTTCATCCGGGGGTATAAAATTCAAGAGCAGATTTCCTCAGTCGCCACACTTTAAGACAAGGAGAGTGGCCTCTAAACCCGATAGTCTTCCAAAAGATTATCCAGATATGGGGGTCACCGGACATATATTTGTTCGCCACCAGGGCGAACAGGAAGGTGGAGAGATTCTGTTCACTAAATCCAACAGAGAATCCCTATGCTGTAGACGCTCTCCACATTCCCTGGAAGTTCAGGAAGGCCTACGCCTTTCCACCGATAGTGATGATCCCGGCAGTTGTGAGGAAAATTCGGGAGGAGGGGGCGAGGATAATCAGATCCCTGGGTCCTGCCTGACAGGCCGGACCTTCTCATCCAGGGGCCAATATTCCATGCACAAGCCAAAGGTTTCCATCTGGCGGCTTGGAATTTGAGAGGTTGTTACTGAGCAATAGGGGGTTTTCACCAGGCCTAGTTTCTACCCTGTTGGGTAGTTGAAAGCCCATAACAACTAAAATTTATTCCAGAATCTGTTGAAAATTCCTGGATTTTATAGACTCCCCATTGTCGGATAAACCTCCAGTTAGAGAAGTCCTAGAGTTTTTACAAAAGGGACGTGACCTAGGGTTGGCTACGGGAACACTTAAAGTTCAGGTGTCCGCCCTAGGGGCGATCTATAATTGTAACCTGGCAGGGAACAGATGGGTCTCTAGATTCATTAAATCCTGTTCCAGAGCTAAGCCAGTTCGGGCTCTTCCTCCCTGGGACCTGAATTTGGTTTTAAATGCACTCTCTGGCGACCCATTTGAACCCCTGCAGGTTATCTCTCCAAAGATCCTCACCCTCAAAACCATCCTCTTTGTGGCCCTAACGTCGGCCCGTAGGGTGAGTGACCTGCAGGCCCTTTCTGTTGATCCCCCATACACCCAAATTCATGATGACCGGGTCGTCCTGCGTACAGATCCATCGTACCTTCCAAAAGTTGTATCCAGATTCCACTGTAATCAGGAGATTGTACTTCCCTCTTTCTGCAGTAACCCTAAAAACCCTGGGGAGGTTAGGTTCCAAAATCTAGATGTTAGAAGGGCATTACTACAGTACATAGACATGACTAGTCAGTGGAGGAAGGACAAGTCCTTGTTTCTGGCCTTTCAGGGGAGTAGGAAAGGTCCCGGGGTATCAAAGGGAACTATTGCTAGGTGGCTTAGGGAGGCCATTTGTCTAGCTTATACATCTACAGGTGTTCCGGCACCGGACGGTATTAAAGCTCATTCCACCGGAGCTGTTGCAACCTCCTGGGCAGAGAGAGCAGATGTCTCGATTGACCAGATATGTAAAGCTGCTACTTGGTCTGCACCATCCACCTTCTATAAGCACTATCAGTTGGATCTATCCTCCTCTGACCTTACCTTTGGGAGAAGGGTACTTCAGGCGGTGGTCCCTCCCTAGGGTGCTCATATTTTCCAAAATTCTCTCAAGGTGTACTGGCATGGGTGAGGGGAAAACACCAAGGTTACTTACCGGTAGCCAATCTTTCCTGAACCCATGACAGCACCCGTAGTCATCCCCCCCCCCCTGTCTTTCTCACGCCCTGGTGAAGCACTTTACATTTTGGGTGATATATATATATAGTAGGTGTTGGTTATGTGTCTAACCTTTTCTGGAGGTCCTCTCAATGCTCTGTAATCCAACTGAAGCGAGGGAGAGGTACCGCCCTTTTATTTCAGACGGTTTCCTGTCCTTGGTGGGGCGGATCCCTCTCTCAAGGTGTGTTGTCATGGGTTCAGGAAAAACTGGCTACCGGTAAGTAACCTTGGTGTTTTTTTTCACGCTCCCAATTTAACAATTTGAGTACAGTTGGATCTATTGGGTTTTTTTGCACTATGGGTGGGTGGTTGGGAGCACAGCTGTGCAGGAAAAAAAAAAGCTTATAGGTTCTCAATTCGTTCATTCTTGGGATCGGTGGCGGAACCAGAGGTCGGACCATCACCAATCAAGATATTATATCCCTTCACACTCATCATTGCTCCCAATTAACAATTTGAGTACGTGCATATTTTTTTAGGGTATTTTTGTGCAATGGGTGGGAGCACAACTGTGCAGGAAAAAAAAGCTGATAGGTTCCCCATTCCTTCATTCTCAGAATCAGTGGATGGAACATCGCCAATCACAATATTATATCCTTCTCACTAATCGTTGCTCCCAATTATCAATTTGATTACGGTTATACCTATTGTTTTTTTAGGGTTTTTTTTTTTGCACTGTGGGTGGGTGGTTGGGAGCACAGCTGTGCAGAAAAAAAAAAGCTGATAGGTTCCCCATGCCTTCATTCTCAGGATCAGTGGTGGAACCAGAGTGTGGATCATCTCCAATCAAAATATTATATCCTTCACACTCATCGTTGCTCCCAGTTAACAATTTGAGTACGGTTGAACCCATTGTGGTTTTTTAGGGTTTTTTTTTTTTTTGCACTATGGGTGGGTGGTTGGAAGCACAGCTGTGCAGGAAAAAAAAAAGCTGATAGGTTCCCCATTCCTTCATTCTAAGGATCGGTGGTCAGACCATCGCCAATCACAATATTATATCCTGGCAATATGCCATAATATTATATACGGAGTTGTCCTCCTGGCAGTTGCCGTGATCCTCTATTCCTTACCTGCTACCTCTATACTGTATATGAAATGACAATATGTGAGAAATATTAATAATGTTGCTCTCATTTTCTAAAAAAAACAGGTTGGAACACAGGTTGGAACACAAACTCTCAATTAGTTGTTTTTTTATTTGTTTACCAATCTAAAATGTCCACTTTGAGGCACCAGAGATAAATGCTGGCATATAATGTACAATGCTCCCGTCCCTAGCAGTTGGCGTGTATCAGGCGACATCGCAGGATCTTCAAGTAGCTGTCAATCTTGTGGGAATCTCTGCGGAAACACTGAAGCAAGTGGTAGACGGGGAACACGTAGGAATCGCCCTGTGGTGCCGTTACATCGATTGGTCCAAACCACTGGGGGTAAACGTGTTCTAGATCAGTCAGCATCTGCAATAAACAATGGGTGAATGTGGGTGTAGAATTTGGTTGGAGTAAAGGTACAATCTAACACTACAATTATCCAAACGTTGTGCCTATTACAGCATTACCACCAGTCACAAGCAAACTCAATATCTTCCTAAAAGGAAAAATATTGTGGATGGACATGCTTTCTAAAAGGGAATCTGTCAGCAATATGATGTAGGTGCTGAGACCCTGATTCCAGCGATGTGTCACTTACTAGTCTGTTTTTAGCTGTTTCGATACAATAAGTGTTTTATCAGAAGGAGATTATCACTACAGGACTAGGGGTCTTGTGCTTCCTAGTCAACCTGCTCTAATACAATCAACAGTGATCGTATCAAAATGACAGCATGCAGACCAACAAGTGACATATCGCTGGAATCAGAATTTCTGCCCCTACGTCATGCTGCTCTTGGATTACATAAAAACCTGTTGACAGATTCCATTTAAAGAGAATTTATTGTTACACTTATTGCCGCTTCTCAGCAACTCTACTTTTTACTTAGTCAGTTCCGCTTTGGTTTATACTCGTACCATATAGCCTAAATTCATGACCTACGTGAAGGAAGAGAGGATGTGTGTGATAATAATGCTGCTTACTCTCCAGAGATCCTGTCTATTCCTCCTTGAAGAATCCTGGTGTGCTCCTCAGCTTCTGTCACTTTTTTCTCCTTGTTATTTGGCGCCCCCATGGACAAGTACTGCAGGGGTTGGGTCCAAGAGCGCAATCATTTCTTTCTAAGGCTCAGCAAGTCTTCGTGCTGTGGAAGCAGTAGACATCAGTTAGGAGGGATATCAGGCTGAGAACATATAGAAAATCATATGCCGAAAAGGGAATGTACCAGAAGTTGTGGATGCAAGAAAGTGCCCATGATTCCACTCCTCCGGGTCACACGAAGTGATGCAATACCCAGTGGTTGGTTAAGAATCCATTTATTTAGAAGCTAAAATAAGAGGCGTTTCCTGGACGTCCTGTCCACTTCATCAGTGCATAGCTTGTGTCCGGTATAGCAAGGAGTGGACATATATGCAAAAAATGTGAAAACAACTGGCGCCAAAACAATGTGGCCGTTAAAGCAGAAAAATACAATCAATAAAAAGGCAGAAATTTGAGTATCCATCAATGTATATATGCATCGGGAATAAAATATTGCTAGCATGATTAAAAATTAATTAAAAACCGATATAGTTCAATGCAAAAAAAATATAATAAATAATTAAAATATATAGATAATTCCTGAAGCAGGAATTGAACCTGGTGTATTGCAATCAAATGGATCATGTTTAGATCTTAATCATGGTACAACCCTCTAAGCCACGGGTGCTCATGTATATTGTGATTGATCTTGTTCTGATAGGAGGTAATAAACGGATATTAGACGATATATCTAACTTATACCTACATACTAAACAAAATAATTTTAATTCTTCTTATAATAGAATATGTGATCGTATCGGCAACATGAATAATTTCTTTAGGAGTGTGTCCGTATTATCGGTGTAGTACTAGAGAATAGTCGTGCGCATTAATGTCCACTAGGTGGTATGATGAGCACTGAAAGTGTCCTAGGGAATGGTGCAGACTACTGGGAACAGAACGCAATGATCATAAGAAGAAAGGAAACTGAACTCAGTGAAACCCTGGATCGGGACAGTGGATCAAGAACAAGCCAAGACACATGTTCCTGACCATGTAGAGGTCAATTATATTTGTCAGTGCTTTCAAATAAAAACCTCTGATATTTCATTGAGACCCCAAGGTTTCCAAGTATTTAGTTGATCTATCCAGTATATCTCTTTCCTATTGAGACCCTGAATTCTATTGGGAGTGGTGCATGGAATATGCTCTATGGGCAGGATTTTAAGACACCCAAAGTCTTTATTGTGATGGATTGCCATATGTCGTGATAAACCATGTTTTAAAAAACCTGTAGCGACATTATGCCTATGAGAATTTAGTCTTTTATGAAAGGGTTGCATAGTTCTACCGCCATATTGCTTGGGACATGTGCATTCAATCAGATATATGACAGAATCAGTGTCACAGGACATATTACTATTTATTGTGAAGCGTTCATTGCTTGATGTGGATGCAGAAGTGTCGGCTCCATGAGTAATATTCATGCCGCACATGCCGTTCTTTTTGCCACATCTGGTGATGGTTTTATTCTTATTATTGATCTTGCTACAATCTAGAGTAGAAAGGGTGTGTATCCTACGGGGGGCTCAAATGTTCCTTAGAGTGGGGGCTCTCCTATACACAATGGAGGGTTTTTCTGGGATAATCTTCTTGAGTATCGGATCATTTAACAGAATATGCCAATTCTTCTGCAGAATATCTCTAAATGATTTAGGCTGAAAATTCTATGTAGTGATGAATTTTACACAGCGCTCATAGGACATTTTATCTGAATTAGATTTAATAGAAGTGAATTCTGGCTACAGGTGTCCCTTACCCTTTCACATGATTCGCCAACAAGATTTTTGGGATAGCCCTGTTGTAGAACTTTCTGTTTCAGCATACCTGATTGCTCTGAAAAATCATTTTCAGAAGTGCAATTCCTTCTGATCCTCTGAAATTGATTAAAAGGAATATTACGCAGCCATTTCTGGTAGTGGCCACTGCTGTAGTGGATGGAACTATTCGCATCCACTTGTTTAAAATAAGTCTTGGAGCAAATCCTATTGTTCTCTATAAATAAGGTCAGATCCAGAAAATGAATACTGGTGTTATTTGTATCGGAATTGAAGGAAATACCCCAGCAGTTGTTATTTAGAAAACTGGCAAGGGCTGAGGGTTCTGCGATGTCCTTATTAAGAATGAAAATTAAGTCGTCAATGTATCTTTTGTAAAATATAATGCCTTCCCAAAATGGACCCCCATAGATGAACACCAGTTCAAATATGCCCATGAAAATATTAGGGAACGTAGCTGCGACCTTTGACCCCATCGCGGTCCCTTTGATCTGATGGTAAGTGTGTTGGAGGAAAGTGAAATAATTGTTATTAAGGATGAAAGATAACCCAGATAGAATAAATGATTTGTGGGAGGACGACAGGCCGGTGTCTTTGGAGATCATATGTTCAACACATAATAAACCAATTTCCCAATCAATATTGGTGTAAAGGGATGTAACATCAAGGCTTAAAAATACAAATGATTCTTCCCATTGGATGTCCTTAGTAAGGTTGATGAGGTGGCTGGAGTCACGAAGGTAACTCCTCAACCTTTTAACATGGGGCTGAAGGAGAACATCAATGTACTCTGCATGTGTTGTAGATTGGCCATGCAATACACCAATAATATCACATGATCACGTTCTGTACGTGGACCGGAAATACATGTCCCACTGAGCACAATTCCCAGTATGTTGTATAGGGGGCGCTGTGCCAGGCCAGCATTTCCCCTCCTCGATGCAGTGTCCTACAGTGTCCTACATCTTCTCCAGTACAGCTGCTCACAGATTAACCTTGGAATAAACCCGCAGCGTCCCTAATCCCTCCCCACTCACAATGTCGCTGATTACTGGACACACGGCCCCGGGATGGACGTCGTGACTTACCAGGGTCAAGAATCAATGGAGAAAAGACGACTTCATGGGAATGGGACCTGTTGTTAATTAAGTGCCAGGTTTTTATGTTTTGTTTGTTTGTTTTTTTTACGTATTATTATCTATATTAAAGTCTTGCAAATTTTCACACTGGCAATCATTGTACAGGAGGAGGAGGAGAAGGTGAGCTGTGACATCACCTATTGTGAATGGTGGATCCTGTGTTATCTACTGTATATAGAGGTGTTATCAGTCATTGTACAGGAGGAGGTGAGCTGTGACATCCTCTACTGTGAATGGTGGATCCTGTGTTACCTATGTGTGAGTGTGACGCTGACCGGCCGTGGCGCTACTTCTGGTTTGCCGGCGGGAATGCCGCCGCATTCAAACCGCTGCCACGACTGAACTTGCACAACTATAAAAAGACCACATCTCCCCCTGCCACTATATTTAACCCCCTGGAATAAGCTAAATTGCAAAACGCGCGTCAGGGCCTGTACCACATCTTCAGGTAGTATCTCTTACTCTCTGCACTATGCAGCTATGTATTAATCTGTTTTAATTTCTACCCTGCCCAGTACCTTTCTGCACTATATTCAGCACGTTTTTCTTAAAGCTATTGGTCTCGCGACCTATTCTTATGAATTTACAGTATATATTGCTCAGACCTTATTTGTGTCTAGCAGGATTGTTTTCCGCTTAAGTACATTGCTATGTCCTCAATATATGTGCAGTCTGGGTACTCCACTGTGTAATTATCACACGATGTTAAGCACTTTTCTATCCTTCTACTTGTAGTTCTAAAAATGTAATTATTGTAATTTATGCTCATTATTGAATCATTGGTTGCATACCATTTCTTTGCAGGAATTTTTCCCCACTCTTACTGGACTTGTTCTCCGTGAAATACGTCTTAGGGCAGCTTATACATGCAAACTTTAATAGGAGTTGTTAATAGAAAATGAATTAATCTGTGCTGCTATAACTATACACAAATAGTGCTTTGGCTCCTCCATGTGGATCAGTTTGGTACTGCCAGTGGATGTGATTAATCCTGCTTGGTTTCCCCTTGTTTTAAGTATGTTTTATACATCTTGGTTTTGATTAATAAAATACTGTGTATGTTGATTCTGGGTGGCATTTGTTTCCATTCCTTTATAGGTTTTTGCAATTATTTGGAGGTGCCATGACAATATGGGCCGTTTCTAGGTTAAATCTATTTGGAAGAGAAGCCATTGAGGTGACCATATCAGTTGTCACCCAGCTTTCCCAGGACCTGATAAATCCAATGTCCACTGAAAGATTACATGTGCTGAAGATTATAGATGTATAATGGCAGCATCTAGTGGTCAAAGGCGGTATTGCCATTATCATATACTTAAGCCTCATTTACACTTTGCAGTTCAGGACGATCAGGTTACGTGTAGATTTGATTACATTATTCCGAAAGTGACCACTCACCCGTTGCTGGATTCTTAGTAGCGTACGTCTGCCTTCCATTCGGTTTTATCCATTTGCCACCGATAAAATGACCAAAGCTTCGTTCGTGACTGTCAAGCCAGGCCTAGAGAGGGAAAAAAACAAATAAAACCATAAGTATAAAAAGATAAAAATAAAATCATAAAATCAGGGAAAAAAAAAAAAAGACTGATAATGAGAAATCAGGCCTCGCTCGAGAGGCGGCGCGCACTCACCATTCGAGAGGCGGCGCGCACTCACCGCTCGAGAGGCACTTACGGCCAGTGGTGTTGTCACGCCACTGATTCCAGCTGTGCTCTTCCCCATACTGGAGGAAAGAGCTTGTAAGCGCTGCTCTCTTTGCCTTGGAGATCAGTCACCAACGATAGACTGCAGCGGTATCCGGTATCTTAGACAATGAGCCATTAACTATAGAATTAAAAATCCAAGGGTATTTAGCAAAGTTACCCGTTATCAAGAGGACTTTGACATTTTTTGGCCATTGATCATGATGAGAAAAAGCGTTTATTGCCCGCCTTTTGATGGAAACCACGCTTAGAAATGACCAGAGAGGGATTGTTTGGTTTAAAATCTTCTATTGTAAAAGTCGTCTCAAAAATCAGTAATCCACAAGTGAACCCCATGGCAAGTGCTCACTTTTCCTGCAGCGCCACCACAAGCAAAGTGAAGAATTGCAAGTGCTATGTGCAAATGCATATAAATCAATCACATTAGACAAGGTATAGTGCACAGGATTACACATCCAATATAGTCACAAAGAATATAAAGTGCTTATAGTGAAATAGGGAGCAGCAGGTATGACCTGAGTTTGAAAATAATGGCCCCAACGCGCGTTTCACACGATGCCTCTTCCAGGGGGATGGGTATCCTCCCATTTATTTTGAATGATGCTATTGTGGACTTGCTAGCTTTATATGTATAGACGCTAATACCATTTGGAATTACTTAGAACTACTGGCCTATGCATACGCTGCTAACATATGGAGCTTACTCTTGATTTTCACTATAAACTATAACTACTAGTGAACATCAGCTCCCTCCAGTGGTATAGTTTGATATGATCTTTTTTTTTTTTTTTTTAAATTTTGCTAGTTATTTTCCCTTTTTAAAAATATGTTAGCTTTTTTTGGTAATAAAGATTATTATTTCTATGCTACTGGCTGTTTGCTTCCATTAAATTTGTAGGTTGTTGTTGTTTATAGGGAGGTGCCGTATATACTAATTGTGCCTGTAAGTAGGCTTAATGCTCTTAAAATGAACAGGCTGAGCAAGTGACGCACCATGTACTTGACAGTATTACAGCTCCTAGATACGTGGAGCCATCATGTGGGACAGATAGATTGTGGATTACAGCCTCCAGTGATATGGGGGACACGCGCGGCTCGGTCTTATCTTTAGGTCTCTTACACTCTGCAATCACCGAAAATCCACCAGACTGTGAAGGTCAGTGATGAAATACCATGAAGTGCAAACAGATTTTCAACTCCTTCATTCTGATGTTCTTGGGGGTGATGACCCACCGGACTGCGGGGGAGTGACCCCATATAATGAGAGGACAAGGCCAAGGAGGAAGACACAGTGTGTACAGATCATGGGGACTTATCAATGATACCGGGGAGAAAAAACATGGACCAGGGAGCAAGATTGTGACCACTGTAAAAGTCAGCATATATGCAGAGTTAGAAAAAGTTTATTTTTTCAGTAGGAAAAGTTATAAAACTTTTTAAATCACTTTATCAGGGAATTTGTCCTCATTCCTGTAAAAAAAAAAACCATGCTGGACAAAATAAATGAAAAAAAAAATTGTATTTAAATTACTATTTAAAGGGAATCAGAGCAGCATGATGTAGGGGCAGAGAGTCTGGTTCCAGCGATGTGTCACTTATTAGGCTGTTTGCTGTAGTTTCAATTCAATCTGTTTTATCACTTGCACAGCAGTCCAGTTAATTTGTAACTCCACCACTGATTGGCAGTTTGCTGACAGTGTACACAGGAAGCAGCCAATCAGGGGTGTGGGCGGGGTTATATACGGCTCAGCATTCCGAGATCTACAGCAGAGAAAACAGGGATTCTATCATAACTGCACCAAGCAGCTCAGTAAGTGACATCACCGGAATCAGGGTCTCTGCTCCTATATGATGCAGTCCTCAGATTACATAGTAAAACCTGCTGACAGATTCCCTTTAAGGGTAATCTAACAAAAAAAATCTTCATTGTGGCTGCACTGGGACAAGCATATTCATAAAATATTTGCCTTAAAGAACTGAAGATTTTTTTTTTTTTTTAGCTTTGAAGCTGCAGATCAACTTCAGACAAAGGGTTACAAGATGACGCTGGGCTCCTGGAGGCACGAGGATCCTGTTAAAATGTAGCCTGCACTGACTAACAAGAAAGGAACCTTTGTCCATTCCCGGTCATTGTGATGTATAGGGAGCCATGTACACAGGGGAGGCCGCGGCTCCCAGCCAATCCCTGCAGACCTGGGGGGCGAACGCTCTCAAGTCGCCTCCGTCACGCACTGCTATACAATACAGGAGCAACAGCGTTAACTATTTGTGGACGGATTTCAAAATTTTGAAAAACTTGATCAATTCAGGGCCCCATAGAAGGTAAAATCATTATACACTCGCCTCCCGCAGCCGCACCGCTTCAGCATTGTCAGCGCTGCTGCTACCAGTAGTGTCAAGTGACCACTGCAGCCAATGAGCCGTTGCTGATCAGCTGCAGCGCATCAATATTCCGTAAAATCGAACAAAATAGCAAAGGCTGCAGCCAGTCAATGGCCACTGATTGACAGTGTGGTGCCATGTAACTGCTGCTGCCAATCAAAGAGAACAGCAGCGCCGACAATCAGTGATGGAGGCATGGTTGGACCAGGAGGCACGAGACACCTCGTCCTGTAGTGATAATCTCCTGCTGATAAATCACTGATTTTAATGAAAAGGCAAAACACAGCCTAGTAAGTGACACATCGGTGGAATCAGGGTCTCTCCACCCTCATAGTGCTCTCAGATTACATAGCAAAACCTACTGACAAATTACCCTTTAAGAAAAGAGTGGCGATACAAAGTACCTATAAGACAAAACTAGAACTCTTCCAAAATGAAGAGAAACCCGTCAGCTGTTTTGGCATTCTCGTCAGTACAGGGCAAGGCTTTAAATTGGATCTTAGGGGGTACTGCAGACACCACTAGATTGTGAAGAGAAACATGCCAGCAATACTGAAGCAGCCGCCTATAAATGGTGCTTCAATCTTTTTTGAGGAGGCTTTAGCTGTACTTTATACTACATTCACTCACAGTGCACCCGTCTCCAACCAGTGGCAGTATTTTTGCCTTTTGGTGTATACCTTTTTTATCCCCAGGGAGCATTGCCTCGCTTTAAGACTCGGTGCATCAGCTGCTGTTGTCCACACCTTCACCACAAAAGACCCCTGTCCTGGAAAAATAAAGGGGCTCAGTTCCCTCCCCTTCTTTTTTTGACTTCCAAAATGCAATGATCTTGATTGGCCATTTTTTGTTTTTGGAATTAAGGAAGGAAAAGAGCTCACTGATACCAGAGCGGTCCTGTAATAAGAGTCCAGACCTCCTCTGGTATTAATATGAGCACAAACACTGCGCCCCTGCCGGAAGCTTCATGCAGCCGTATATCACCAAGCACAATGCAGAGTGTCGGATGGAGTGGTGTAAAGCCATCACCACTGGACTCTGGAGGAGACGTGTTCTGTGCAGTGACGGATCACACTTCTCTATCTACGTCTGATGGAGGAGTCTGGGTTTGGTGATTCCAGGAGAACACGACGGCTCCTTTCTGATCTTTCTCAAGGAAAGAAGACGCCTCCAGGAAGTCGTGTACAAGTCATGTGCAACAACGAAGAGGAACTGGAGGATTACACAGAGCAAAACCTTACCAAGCCATCACGTGAATCTGATGAGGGAAACAGTCAGCAATCTGTCCTCAACAGCCTCCAATCTGACCTCAATCAACATCTGGATCGGAGGTCTACAACTCCAAGAAATGGCCACATCATGGCATGATGGGTGTTATAGTTCCCCAACAGCCTTGAGTTACATATATAGAGAAGGATTCACCTACTGTTGAAAAAAAAATCCCTTGGATCCTGAAGTTATTTTGTTATTGACTAATGAAAACTTTCACAAACATTAAAAAAAAAAAGTTTCTAAAAGTTAATTAACTTCTGATGCTTAAATGTTTGATCAAAATTTAAAAAAAAAGTGTTTTTTTCTTTTCTTTCTAGAAACAGCGCCACTCTTGTCTGTTGGCGGTGTATGGTATTGCAACCCAGCAAGATGGTTGTACGGTCTGATACAGAGTGCAATGTAATATTACCTGGTGGTAATATCCAGGTAATGGAAACGGGCTTTGTATATAGACAGAAGGTGACGATTTGCCGGAGACTCTCTCACACCATTAAGCCGCATTCACACATTGGTGTTTGTCACCTTGTTGTGCATTATCCCAACTGACGCACATTTTATGGGGCTATTCTCTTTTTTCGTGGACCGAGGGTCTGCATGGACCAAATATGGGAAAAGAACGGAACAACAAATAAATTAAAAATACTTTTTTTGTCACATTATGATTTATAAAAATAAATTAAAAAAAAATCACAAAAAAAATAAAAACAAACTAAAGTCCCAGATTCATCATTTGTATATTTTTAAGTCACTTATTTATTTTTTTGTCTTATGGTCACCTATTTTCTTTTGAGCACGTGTTCAGAACTTTTGCCCAGAATAAAAAATGCTCTAATTTTTTTTTTCGCTATTTTTTAGTGCAAAAAGCCACAGGTTGCAACATTTCAGCGAAAAAATGCAGATGGACATTAAAAAAAAATCCCTCTGGGGTGGGAGATGGATACATTTAAGCAAAAACATCTGAGACCTCCAACCTGTGCCGACAATGGGAAATAAATAAATCAATTAATAAATAAATAAAGTAAATAAATAAAAAAAAATGGACATATAAAATAGACTTTAAAAAAGGCGCAAATGGAAAGAAAAATACGATTTCAGGAAACTCATTCACTTTGCTGGTCCTATAAAATGCAGCGATTTTTTTTTTTTCCTATGGAAAAATTGCAACATGTGAATACGCCTTTAATAAAACTTAATTGACAAAGTCAGAAGATTGCAAACGCATATAAATCCGGATGCATTTTTTTTTTTTTTTTTTTTATTAGCGGGTTTTCCCAAAACTTGTGTTGTGGAGTTCAATATCCGCGATGTTGTTCGTTTATTTTAGGCGACCTTGCTGCAAAAAAAAATGCAAAGTTGCAGAAATCTTTCCATGTTCACATGCTGCAGTTTTTTTATGCCAAAATACATTTTTTTCTGATTATTGCTGCATTTTACCCTTTATTTAATGCAGATTTAAAGCTAAATTTTAATGCAATCTTTTATCACTAAATTTATTTATTTTTTACCAAAAAAAACGCACTGTGTGAACAGGCCCTTACAGCAGACAAACAATCAGGCAAGTTTAGATTATTTTTTTTAAAAATGTCGCAATATTAGAAGAGCACAATCACTGCACTGAAAAAAAAGCGTCATCGCACGACACTTTTCCCATCAGTCTTGTGCACACCTGCAATTTGTAGCCTGCGGCTCTTACAGGTGATGCCGGAGCCCCAGAACACAGAGCAGCCCGCACTGACGCCTCACCTGCGCGACACTGGCGGCCTCAGGAGCCGGGCCGTACTGCATGGAGGTGAAGATCTCCCGCACTGACGGTCAGTCTGTCCCCGTAGAGGCGGCCATGACATTCAGCAATGAGTAACAGCCCGTCAGCCCAGCCAACCACAAGGGGGAGCTCTAACACTGCGGCGCTGCAGAGTACGCACGTCACTTCCGCTGGAAGAAAGTCATATTATTACACACTAACAGGATTGTAATCCTCCATTCACCACGTCTGTTCCCTATAGGTGTTAGTGTATTTTTTTTATATCTGTAAATTGCTGCGTTGTGCTGTAAAGTACTGTGTGTCAGAAATAGTGAGGGGAGGGAAGGAAAAGGGTCAAACGGAAGTGAGTGTCCGACCCGGAAGTGTGCGCATGCGCGGACACAGCCTGTTGCTGAGGCGTGGTGACGCTGTAGCTGGGTGATTGCAGTCAGAGTAGGGTTGCATCTAGTTTGGAGTTGATTATTTGTGGTCCTCAAACAATCAACTCCATTCTAGCTGATTCACCATTGAGCCGTCTAGTTTGGAGTTGCTTTTTTGTGGTCCTCATTTTATCAGCTCCACTCTAGACGGATCACTACTGAAGTGACTGGATCGAAGCGGATATTTTGTGGTCCTCATTCCAGCATCTCCACTCTAGCTGATTCACTGGTGAAGTGACTGGATCGAAGCGGATATTTTGTGGTCCTCATTCCAGCATCTCCACTCTAGCTGATTCACTGGTGAAGTGACTGGATCGGGGGGATATTTTGTGGTCCTCATTCCAGCATCTCCACTCTAGCTGATTCACTGGTGAAGTGACTGGATCGGGGGGATATTTTGTGGTCCTCATTTTAGCAGCTCCACTCTAGCTGATTCACTGGTCAGGTGACTGGATCGGAGGGATATTTTGAGGATCTCATTCCAGCATCTCCACTCTAGCTGATTCACTGGTCAGGTGACTGGATCGGAGGGATATTTTGTGGTCCTCATTTTAGCAGCTCCACTCTAGACGGATCACTACTGAAGTGACTGGATCGGGGGGATATTTTGTGGTCCTCATTCCAGCATCTCCACTCTAGCTGATTCACTGGTGAAGTGACTGGATCGGGGGAATATTTTGTGGTCCTCATTTTAGCAGCTCCACTCTAGCTGATTCACTGGTCAGGTGACTGGATCGGAGGGATATTTTGAGGATCTCATTCCAGCATCTCCACTCTAGCTGATTCACTGGTCAGGTGACTGGATCGGAGTTGATCTTTTGATGATCTCTCTGCAGCTTCTCCATTCTAGACAGTTCAGTTTCTACACTGAAGTTCCTCAAAAAATCACCTCCAATGTCCAGAATGGAGCAGATTCCCGGATCCTCATAGCCTGCAATGTAGTGGAATTGGAATGTACACACATTGTAGATATATATCAGCCTTATAATTCTAATGATTTCATGTTTTTATTTTTTAAGTACTTGCTCAAACTGTTATATTTATTACGTATTTCCAAAGGGCAAAATTTTATTTTTTCCATAATTAATCGAACTTGCATTTTATTATCGCTTTTTGTAATATAAATAATCACACACAGCGCTGATCATTCAGTTTTACGTGGGGAAAAACGTAACAGAGCGCAGCAACAGAGTCCTCATAATTTACAACATTGTATTGGAGTGGATTTTTTGAGGACCTTATTTGAGCAACTCCATTCTAGCTGATTCACTAGTGAGCCGTCTAGATTGGAGTGGGTATTTTGAGGATGTTCCTTGTAGCCTCCAATCTGTACTGTTTGGTGCTGAGGTGACTGGAATCAAGTTTTTCAAAGAGTGAGTGGAGCTTCGCAGGGAGAAACATAACAGAGCGCAGCAACAGAGTCCTCATAATTTACAACATTGTATTGGAGTGGATTTTTTGAGGACCTCATTTTAGTAACTCTATTCTAGCTGATTCACCATTGAGCCATCTAGATCGGAGTGGATTTTTTGTGGACATCTTTTAGCAACCCCATTCTCTACCGTCATGGCCAAAAGTATTGAGATTGAGACAAATAGTAATTTTTCCAAAGTTTACTGCTTCATTTTTTGTAATGGCAATTTGCATATACTCCTGAATGTCAAAGAGTGATCAGCTTAACAGCAATTACTGTACTTGCAAAGTCAATATTTGCCCAGAAAATGAACTTTAACCCCCAAAACACATTTCTACATCATTGCAGTCCTGCCTTAAAAGGAGCAGCTAACATCGTTTTAGTGATTGATCCATTAACACAGGTGTGGGTGTTGATGAGGACAGGGCTGGCGATCAATCAATCATGATTAAGTAAGAATGACATCACTGGACACTTTAAAAGGAGGCTGGTTCTTGGTATCATTGTTTCTCTTCAGTTAACCATGGTTATCCCTAAAGAAACACGTGCAGCCATCATTGCACTGCACAAAAATGGCCTAACAGGGAAGAGTATCGCAGCTACAAAGATTGCACCTCAGTCAACAATCTATCGCATCATCAAGAACTTCAAGGAGAGAGCTTCCATTGTTGTCAAAAAGGCTCCAGGGCGCCCAAGAAAGACCA
Source organism: Phyllobates terribilis (assembly GCF_046119375.1). Taxonomy (NCBI): domain Eukaryota; kingdom Metazoa; phylum Chordata; class Amphibia; order Anura; family Dendrobatidae; genus Phyllobates; species Phyllobates terribilis. The sequence continues at coordinate 326,354 of NW_027363879.1, read as the reverse complement.
GCAAGCGCCAGGACCGTATCTTAAAACTGTTTCAGCTGCGGGATCGGACTACCAGCAGTGCCGAGCTTGCTCAGGAATGGCAGCAGGCTGGTGTGAGTGCTTCTGCACGCACTGTGAGGCGGAGACTCTTTGAGCAAGGGCTGGTTTCAAGGAGGGCAGCAAAGAAGCCACTTCTCTCTAGAAAAAAACATTAGGGACCGACTGATATTCTGCAAAAGGTACAGGGAGTGGACTGCTGAGGACTGGGGCAAAGTCATTTTCTCTGATGATCCCCTTTTCGACTGTTTGGGACATCTGGAAAACAGCTTATTCGGAGAAGAAGAGGTGAGCGCTACCACCAGTCTTGTCTCATGCCAACTGTAAAGCATCCTGAAACCATTCATGTGTGGGGTTGCTTCTCAGCCAAGGGAATTGGCTCACTCACTGTCTTGCCTAAAAACACAGCCATGAATAAAGAATGGTACCAGAATGTCCTCCAAGAGCAACTTCTCCCAACCGTCCAAGAGCAGTTTGGCGCCCAACAATGCCTTTTCCAGCATGATGGAGCACCTTGACATAAAGCAAAGGTGATAACTAAATGGCTCATGGAACAAAACATAGAGATTTTGGGTCCATGGCCTGGAAACTCCCTAGATCTTAATCCCATTGAGAACTTGTGGTCAATCATCAAGAGACGGGTGGACAAACAAAAACCAACAAATTCTGGCAAAATGCAAGCATTGATTATGCAAGAATGGACTGCTATCAGTCAGGATTTGGTCCAAAAGTTGATTGAGAGCATGCCAGGGAGAATTACAGAGGTCTTGAAGAAGAAGGGGCAACACTGCAAATATTGACTTGCTGCATTAACTCATTCTAACTGTCAATATAACCTATTGGTACTCATAATATGATTGCAATTATATTTCTGTATGTGATATAAAACATCAGACAAACACTAATAAAAACCAGAGGCCAGCAGATCATGTGAAAATATAATTTTGGTGTCATTCTCAATACTTTTGGCCATGACTGTACAGTTTCGTGCTGAAGAGACTGGAATTGAGTTTTTCGGAGAGTGAGCGGAGCCTCACGGGGAGAAACGTAACAGAGCGCAGAGACAGAGTCCTCATAATTTACCACACTGGATCGGAGTGGCTTTTTTGAGGACCTCATTTGAGCAACTCCATTCTAGCTGATTCACCATTGAGCCATCTAGATCGGAGTGGATTTTTAGATGATCTCCCTGTAGCCTCTATTCTGTACAGTTCATTGCTGACCTGACTAGAATAGAGTTGCTGGAGCGTTTTCCTCATAGGATCAAATCCAATCTAGACGGCTCATGACTGAAACCTCCAGAATGGAGTTAATTCCAGGGTCGGTCTGGCCTGGCGGGAAATCGGGAAATTTCCCGGTGGGCCCCAATATGAGAGTGAGAAAATTGGTGGCGGGGGCCCTTTAAAAATGTGGGCCCTTTAAAAGCGCGGCTGAAGGAAATGTAGCGTCGCGCGCACTGAACATTCATTGGTGACAGCGGGCCTGCAGTGACGTGCATGCAGCATACTTACCACGTGAGTAGTCCCTGAGGATGGACTCTTTCTGGGTGGTGACACGCACTGCGCTCTGCTTTCCCGCTGGCTGGCAGACTGTGGTGTGGTGTCAGGTGACACTGACGCTGACGCCGCTCTCTTCTGGCCACGCTCTGCAGTGCTCTCTCTCAGCTCCGGGGCCGTCCTCCTATGATACGCTGGCGCCAACGAACCCGACGTCTCGCTCTGCTCTCCCTGCTCCCGGGCTTCTGATGTGGTCCCATCCCGGCTCCTTACCTGTTCTGGCCTACTCCCCTGTAGTAATACCTGTTCCGGACCGGGTGGTGGCACCAGCACCGGCGCACCGCCCCCTTCTCTCCTGCTCTGATTCTGGGCTTTTTTATACCGGTTCCGGGGCTGGATATGTGGACAGTGACCGTCCTCTACAGTTCAACTCTCCAACCTGGCCTGGAATTGGAAACAATAACTCCACCTGATGAAGGCAGCAGACCGCTGCAGAAACGCGTTGTGGGCATTAATACTTAAATAAAGAGGTTTGTTTTATCCTTTTCCAGCGCCTTATCCAGTTTCTAGCGCCCCACTGACCACTTCAATTTGCACACTGGAATTGGAAACAAGGCTGCAGGCCTACAGCTCTCACTGCTTTAATTTCATGTCAAAAGTACCGTGCCAAATATTCAATAAGGTTTTTATGAGTGAGTGTTCCCAGCACTGGCCAACAATAATATAATTTATTTTATACATTATGCATTGCACTCTAGGCCTCCTATATGACATGTAGATCATACTCTTGGCCTCCTATATGACATATACAGACAGTGTATATGCCATATAGGAGGCTGAGAGTGCGGTATGCATTTTATATGAGGCCTAGAGTGCGGGCCTACATGATGTACAATGCACTCGGCCTCCTATATAAAGTATAGACTATAGGAGGCTGAGAGTGCGGTATACGTTTTATATGAGGCCTAGAGTGCGGGCCTACATGATGTACAACGCACTCGGCCTCCTATATAAAGTATAGACTATAGGAGGCTGAGAGTACGGTATACGTTTTATATGAGGCCTAGAGTGCGGACCTACAAGATGTACAACGCACTCGGCCTCCTATATAAAGTATAGACTATAGGAGGCTGAGAGTGCGGTATACGTTTTATATGAGGCCTAGAGTGCGGACCTACATGATGTACAATGCACTCGGCCTCCTACATAAAGTATATACTGTTTCCACGGACCGTGTGTCCGTGGGCAAAACACGCTGACATGTCAGTTTTTTTTATACACTGCACGGGCCGAAAAACGTCCCGCACACGAGCACACAGATGACGTGCGTGTGTCGTTGGTGTGACACATACCGGCGCCTGGGAATTAGCGGTACAGTTCATGCTGTTCCCAGGTGCTTAAGGAATCAGCGATCAGCGCTAGCAAGGGACAATGTTGAGAGCAGTAGGTTCACCTCCCGATGTTGCCAAAACCTGTAAATATAAGAAAATTTAAAAAAAAATATTCACCTGGCTTGAGGCGACCACACACGCTGAGGAGCTTGACTCCCTGCAGCAAGCAGGCCCCTATGCTCACTGAGCTCAGCATAGGTCGGGGGACCGCTCACTGCAGCAAGTCATTCTCCTACGCTCCTCATCGTGTGTGGTCACTTTAAGCCAGGTGAATATATTGTTGTTTTTTTTAATTTTAGTATTATTTTTACAGGTTTTGGAGACATTTGGAGGTGAATACTACTTTCAACATTGTCTCTTCATTGTCCCTTGCTAACACTGATTGCAGCGCCGGCAGGGGACAGTGATGAGCGATTCCTTCAGCACCCGGTGCTTGGGAACAGCACAAACTGTACCGCTGATTCCCAAGTGGTGGTACGGTATGTGTGATCCTGATGGAGCACACGTATGCCACACTGACATGGATATCTCCGGTACTGTTTTTTCCAGTACCGGAAATATCCGGATGTATGAAAGAGCCCTATGCCATATAGGAGGCCAAGAGTTTGTATGTCACATTGGAGACCAAGAGTGCGGTATACGTTATATATGGGGCCTATATGACATAATAGATCACACTCTCTACCTCCTATATGAAATATAGATCACACTCTTGGACTCATGAATTATACAGTGTATATGTCATATAGGAGGCTGAGAGTGCGGGCCTATATGACGTATACAACACACTCAGCCTGATATATAAAGTATATATTATAGGAGACCGAATGTGCAGTCTGTACGTCATATAGGAGGCCGAGAGTGCGATATATGTCATGTGTGGGGTCAATATGATGTATACCACATAGAAGTGAAGTATGCCGCCACCAGTTCCCAAATCTTCCCAAACGGGTTTTTTAGCCGTTGGCTATCCACATCAGGAGGTGCAATGTCTAAATAAGCAGTGTTAATCAAATGTCCAAGGAAGTATGAAAAAGACAGCACTCACCAATGGATCCCAAAAAAAGATCCTTTTATTTCAGATTCAGCGTACAGACGTTGTGGCTGGTTCAGGGGTGAAAAGAGGACGACGGCCGTTTCGCGCACAAGCAGCGCCACTACGGGTCCAGTATAGTTCACTCCCGCACCCCTGAACCAGCCGCAACGTCTGTATGCTGGATCTGAAATAAAAGGATCTTTTTTTGGCATCCATTGGTGAGTGCTGTCTATTTCATACCTCCTATATGATGTATAGATCGCATTTTCTACCTCATATATGACAAACAGACCGCACTCTCTGCCTCCTATATGACATATACAATGCATTTGGCCTCCTATATTTCATTGCAGCCATTTGGTAAATTCTAAAAAGTTCATTATTCTTCTCATTAAAGTACACTCTGCACCCCATCTTGACTACAAATTTATTGAAAAAGCACTTTACATTACAGAGGGGACTTGTACAGACAATAAAGACATTACAGAATAAACATAACTCAGATACCAAGAGGAGTGAGGGCCCTGCTCGCAAGCTACAATCTATGAGGAAATAGGGAGACACGAAAGGTAAATGATAAAATGTGCTTATATTGTATGATACAACCATTATACACTAAATAGGGTCTGCACATAACGCTGCATGAACCGCTCACCAGCCAGTATGTGTATGGCCACAGAGGGCTATTAAGTGCATGGAGGGTGTGCACACAGACGCTACAAGGGTCTATATATGCTACTATATGCAGTATATAGTGTACAGACGGTTAGATAGTATGGTGCTGCGTATATGGTGTGGAATCCACATTCTATTCACTGCCATATCTATACATTATATAGTATATACACTGCTCCGCTCTATATTCCTGAACACAGTGTATATGTATATACTGTATAATGTGTGTGTCTGTATATATAATATATACATATATATTGCAGAGTACCACTTCTGTCCTCTATACTGGGTGTAATTCTCAGTATCTGTATATACACACTGCACTGGTAAAATAAGATGTAAAATAATAATAATTTGAGTGGTTTACCCTCTGATATGTACCACTCCCAGCATGCACCGTCAGATTTAACCCTTCCGGGCCTGCTGGGAGTTGTAGGTTTGTTACTGCAGGGATGATGCGGGGACGGGTATTGCATTTGAACCCACAGCATCAAGTCATTCACACTTTAAAGAGAACCTGTCACGTCCTAGCTGCCCTCTACACTGCCCCCATAGCGTTGGTAGTGACGCAATGTGCATCACTAGCAAGCTGTTTTCATGAAAATCGCTGCAGCTATAATGAATTTATAACGTTTAATATACTTATATCTAGGGCCGGCTCCAGGTTTTTCTGGGCCCCGGGCGAGTCTCAGTGGGCCCCTCTAACACATACCACGATTCATGATGCACAGATACCGCAGAGAAATCTATATATATAGTACAATGCAAAGATTTCACTTCTTACATTACATGAATGATATCTACTGTAAATTCTACAATAGCTCAGAAGCCGGAGAATCCTCGCAGCACACAGTGCAGACCGGACAATATAGTCCTCCATACAGTATTATGGGCACCACTAAGTCCTCCATACAGTTTTATGGGCCCCATTATATATTGCTCCATACAGAATAATGACCCCACATAGTCCTCGTACAGTATATTGGGCACCACATATCTCCATACAGAATACTGGCCCCCATATAAGGCCGCATACAGAATACTGGCCCCCATATAAGGCTCCATAAAGGAATACTGGCCCCCATATAAGGCCCCATACGGAATACTGGCCCCCATATAAGGCCCCATATGGAATACTGGCCCCCATATAAGGCCCCATACGGAATACTGGCCCCCATACGAAATACTGGCCCCCATATAAGGCCCCATACGGAATACTTGCCCCCATATAAGGCCACATAAAGGAATACTGGCCCCCATATAAGACCCCATGAAGGAATACTGGCCCCCATATAAGGCCCCATACGGAATACTGGCCCCCATATAAGGCCCCATACGGAATACTGGCCCCCATGTAAGGCCCCATACGGAATACTGGCCCCCATATAAGGCTCCATACGGAATACTGGCCCCCATATAACGCTCCATACGGAATACTGGCCCCCATATAAGGCTCCATACGGAATACTGCCCCCCATATAAGGCTCCATACAGAATACTGGCCCCCATATAACGCTCCATACAGGATACTGGTCCTCTTATAAAGCTCCATACAGGATACTGGCCCCCATATAACGCTCCATACAGGATACTGGTCCCCTTATAACGCTCCATACAGGATACTGGCCTCCATATAATGCTCCATGCAGGCTGTTACCCCCCACATAATGCCCCATACAGGCTGTCTCCCCCCTTATAATGCTCCATGCAAGCTGTTACCCCCCACATAATGCCCCATACAGGCTGTCCCCCCACCGTATAATGCTCCATGCAGGCTGTTCCCCCCACATAATGCACTAAGCAGGCTGTCCCCCCCCCTTATAATGCCCCATGCAGGCTGTTCCCCCCTTATATTGCCCCATGCAGGCTGTCACCCCTCCTCTTTATAATGCCCCATGCAAGATGTCACCCCCTCTCTCTATAATGCCCCAAACAGGATGTCACCCCCCCCCTCTTTATAATCCCCAATCAGGATGTCACCCCCCCTCTTTATAATGCCCCATTCAGGTGTCACCCCCTCTCTTCATAATGCCCCATGCAGGATGTCACTCCCCTCTGTTTATAATGCCCCATGCAGGATGTCACCCCCTCTCTTTATAATGCCCCATGCAGGATGTCACCCCCTCTCTTTATAATGCCCCATGCAGGATGTCACCCTCTCTCTTTATAATGCCCCATGCAGGATGTCACCCCCTCTCTTTACAATGTCCTATGCAGGATGTCACCCCCCTCTCTTTATAATGCCCCATGCAGGATGTCAGCCCCCCTCTCTTTATAATGCCCCATGCAGGATGTCACCCCCTCTCTTTATAATGCCCCATGCAAGATGTCACCCCCCTCTCTTTATAATGCCCCATGCAGGATGTCACCCCCTCTCTCTATAATGCCCCATGCAGGCTGTCACCCCCTCTCTCTATAATGCCCCATGCAGGATGTCACCCCCCCTCTCTTTATAATGCCCCATGCAGGATGTCACCCCCCCTCTCTTTATAATGCCCCATGCAGGATGTCACCCCCCCTCTCTTTATAATGCCCCATGCAGGATGTCACCCCCCCATATTATGCCCCATGCAGGATGTCACCCCCCCCCCATATTATGCCCCATGCCTCCATACATTAAAAAAAAAATCAAATACTCACCTCCCTCCTCACCTGCTGCAGCTGCTCGGGTCGGGACTCCAGCGTTGGCGGCGTCTTTCCGCTCTGTGCTCCCTGTGACAGCTCAGGGGGAGGGCGCGGTGGAAAGACTTCACCGCACCCTCTGACCTGAGACGTCACAGAGAGTGCAGAGCAGGAAGACGGCGGATCTGCAGAGGCACGGGGAGAGGTAAGTATCCGGCTGCCGGGGCCCTGAGCAAGCGGGGGAGAAGGGCGGGCGCTGACACCGCTCTCCTCCGCCCATAGCCCAACGGGGTGCGCGACCGCCAGTGGGCCCCCCTGCCTGCTCAGGGCCCCGGCACTTGCCCGGGTGCGCCGGGTGCTGACGCCGGCCCTACTTATATCCTACCTGCCTTTTCAATCATAGGGGCGTGCTTGTCATATTCAGTCAAGGGCGAGCGCAGCATTCACTCACTGCTGGCGCCGTCCATGTATTTGAATCCTGTTCCTGACCAGCGCTGATATTGTGGGACGCAGGCGCACTTGTAGATGTCCGGCCGCCTGCGCAGTGAGGCTCTGTGATTACCAGATTCACTGCGCATGCTCTGGGAACATAGCGCGTTAAAGCGCATGCGCAGTGAGGCTGTGTGATTATGACTTTTTCTTCACTTTGAAAATTGTTTAAGTTGGCTGAGGGACTGGGTGGTTTACCTAGGACAAGGAATGGCCATGTGTAAGAAAAACCGCTACTGATTGTAAATTACAGATTCTGTTAACTACAATAAATAAGTTGGTTAACAAGAAACACTTTGATATAGTGCACTACACAATACAGTTCTCTTTTACACACTGTATAGTTTGCTAAAAGGCACACGTTTTAGTGGGAGAGGCCGAAAAATGAACGAGTAATACAACCGTTTATGGATGCTGTAGTGTGGACCCCTAGAGTCAATTCTCCTGGTGGGCCCTAGGCACCCCAGTCCGACCCTGTATGAGGCCTTTACATGGTATCAACGCCTGCGATGAGAACGCCACATCATAGTAATAGCAGAATCACAAATATAAGATTATATGAACAGATTAAAGCAAGATTTCTATTGCTGGCTGCAGAATGAGTTAACTGGGATATCATCAGTGAGTTTGATCTGACTGGAGAAGTAACTACTCTTGTTTTTATTCTTTTGAGCTCCATTCAGCTAATTTATGATTTATCACCTTCCCTGAGCATACATGGAAATCATGGGGTCCCATAGCAGAAGTAATAATTAAGCCCCCACAAAAAAACATTAATATTCAGCGGGGTCACAGAAGAGCATACCTCACAAGTTTGCAACCCTTCCATAGTAATTTTGCCCCAATTGAAGCCCCCTAGTGTTCCCACGTACTAAGATACTCCTTTAATGGCCAAAAATGTGCCCCCAAACACAGTAAGATACCCCCACAGTGAATTTCTCCACTGTACCCTCCACACATACAGTATGATGACTCTACAGTACCCCCGCAAAGTATGATAAACCCCAGTGACCTCTACACAGTATGATGGCCCCCGCATAACCCTCCACACAGTATAATGGACCCCGCACAGCCCTCCACACTGTATAATGGTCCTCATACAGTGTAATGGCCCCCACTATCCACCCAAGCAGTATAATGACCCCCATCAGCCACTTATACAGTATAATGCCCCTCACCACACAGCCCTCCAAATAGTATAATGGCCCAAACACAACGCTCCAAATAAAATAATAGTCCTCACATAAGCCTCTAAACAATATAATAGTCCCCACCCAGCCCTCCAAATAATATAATGGACCCCACATAGGCCTCCAAATAGTATAATAGTCCCCATACAGCTCTTCAAATAATAGAACGGTCCCCACATAGCCCTCCAAATAGTATGATAGCCTGACACATAGCCATTCAAATAGTAGTATAATGGCCCCCACAGAGCACTACAAATAGTATGATGCTCCCCACATAATCCTCCAAATAGTAGAATGATGGCCCCCACATAGTTCTCCAAATAGTATGATGGTCCCCAAGACAGCCCTAAAATTAGTATTTTAGCACCCCAAATATGATGATGCCCCCCAAATAACCCTTCAAATAATATGATGGCCTCCAAGTAGCCCTACAAATAGTATCATGGCCTTCCAGTTTGCCCTCCAAATAATATGATGGCCCTCACAAACTACTTATTAATTAAAAAAAAAATACTCACCTCTCCCCATTCCCCTGCTGTTCTGGTCTTTGCAGCATGTGGTTTGAAACTATGCTCAGCTCGGCACAGTGGACGCGATTTTGGGACGTTATCACGTCCACTGAGCTGAGACATCAGAAGCACAGAAGAGAATGATGGAGGAGGGAGCAGACGGTTCCCTCCTCCATCATTCCTTTCAATTGTATCTGCATCCAGAATGTGGATACAGTTGAAAGTGTGATGCTGGATGCGGGGGGCCCGATGCCTGTGCTGACATCGCCACCTGTCTCACAGTTGCAAAGCAGCTGCGGGGTCTGCCGTTATTAGCGGTATGCCAGTGCCATTGTTATGTGACATGAGCCCCGGGAGAGCCAGTGCCGAGACAGCTGGTACAACACCAACACCGAAGGTGAATATAAGTGTTATTTTACTGGGGAGAAACATAGGGATTTAGAAGGGGTTGTCTGATTAGTGGACATCCCCTTTAAGTAATCAAGTTCATTAAAGGGGTTGTCCACTACTGCACATCCCCAGCTTATTACATTTAGGACTTCAGCACCGCTTTTTCCGGACATTGCTATGACTTGTTATGTCCTCTGCAGCCAATTAGCAGATGTTGGTCAATAGTCTGTCAGGACGGACATCTGCTCTGAAGAAATAGAGTTTTTGAGACTTGTAGACATTATGGAATAACGTCCATAAAAATATCCCAAGCCGGTATTGGTCCTCCAAGAAGCATGAAGCCCTCGCTGCTACTAACTTACTCCCATACCTGGATCTACCTAGATGATGAAAACACTTGGACTGTAAGGTACAAATCAGGTGAAATTATGAAACCTGGAGGGAATGTCACTTCAGGTTGTGCGTAGATATCCGTAGATAGAAGTCGTTATTTATCCGCCATTAATGAAATGTTTTGTCCATTTTTGCTCCACAAATCTGAGGCCGATGAATGGGGGAATGGCACCAATGCTATGGAGAATGCCTTGAAAATTGAAAAGGGCGTAAATAAGGCTCTGCTGGACCTCCACAAGATTGCTATGGACCATGCGGACCCTCATGTAAGTGACTCCCCCATAGCGTATAGATACCGCGTGTTCATTTTATAAAATATCCTCCATGAAGGAACAGTTCATGTATCTTCTGTGACCTCCATATTGTGCTGTTCCTGGAAATGTAATACCACCTGACTACTAGATGTCACGTTCCCCTTTATAATGGGGGGTGTTCCAACACAAGCTGCATATTATGGCACTGTTATAAAGCTATGGGACAATTCATTAGTGTATTTGCACCTTTTTTTTCTAGTTTTTAGTGTTTTTCATTTGCGCCTTGTTCTTCTTTTAATTTGCGCCTTTTTGAAGTCTGCAGCGTTCCCTTTTTTTTCATTGATCATTATGGGGTTTCCGGCTAATTATCTAATTGTGACTTTTTAAAAAGTTGTCACATTTTTACTCAAATATATTTCAAGTGATTTTGTGTTCTGTAGTCCGGGAGGTTTTTTTGCACAAACTTTGCAACATTTTAGCATGCCACTTTTTTGCGATACAAAGACACAAAAAGGTTTAAAGACAAAAAAAATACAGTTTTGATTTTGGGCAAAATCCATGAACCAGGTGCGCCACTTTCAGGAATTTGGCACAAAAAAATCAAATGATACAAAAGAGAAAAGGGACTTGAAAAAATACAATGTTGTATTGGGCCTTATGACGGCACAGCACAGATTTTAGTAAAGGTTTTGCAGGATTACTAAGAGGGGTTCACATGCTATCAATTGTTAAAAAAACAAGCAAAATGATGACTCGGACCCTCTGATTTTCGAGGTATAAGACTACGTCCCCACAATGAGCTTCTAGTGAGTTTTAGATATAGCAGATTTTCTGCCCCATTAAGTAAAATAGGTTACTTGAATTTTTTTCGAAAATATACAGCATAAAAAACTCACCCAAAACTCATTGTGAGAACGTAGCCTAAGGGTATGTGCACATCATTTAGACGCCGGTGAGTTGTCCTTGGTGAAGCTCTGCCACCGGTGGTTTTCACTCTATACTTTAAAGGGAACCTGTCATGTCCCTAAACGCTATTAACCTGCAGATATGGGGTTAATCTGCAGGTTTATAAAGCTGCCGGGCGTCTTACTGAAAGGCCGGCTACCGGGAGGAAATGCACTTTATTCCCCACGGCAGCCTCCAGCTTTCAGTCATAGAGGCGCGGCCGGCGTGGCTTCAGTCATTGTTCAGTACATAGTGAGCGGCGGCTATAACCGCACCCTGGCACTGACTGACAGCCGGCTAAGCGGCCCCTGTAACCGCTCCCTGTAAAGACTGACAGCCGGATCTGTACTGATGTACTGCTGAGCTGTCAGTCAGTGCCGGGGCGTTGTTACAGCTGCCGATCACTGTATATTGAGCGGTATCTGAAGTTGCGCCGGAAGTGTGGCACCCCAGGGGTCTGGTTTCCACAGTAATAGCAATATTACGTCTGTGAGCAGGTGGGAGGTTTCCTGGTCAGACATCCTATGCATGCCACACCTCCTGCCCAGTCCTGGGAGGGGAAGAACTTCCCCTATATAAAGCTGGGGCTGAGGCAGGGTTAGAAGAGAGTGAGAGAACACAGACAGAGACACAGTCTGGTCTGTAGTGGAGCAGCTTTAGGAGCAAGAAAGATCAGGAGCTGTGTGGGAGCTGTGCTAAAAGAGATCAGGGGCTGGAAGCTGTAGAGCTCGCCCTGATTGAAGAGTTCTTACCGGACCCGGAGTCCGAGGCTGTGGGGACTAATCCTTACCCAGCAGCAGAAACCGCCCGGCAGGGGATTTCAGGTCCTCTGGCCAAGAAACCCGAAGGCACGGTCACACGCAAGGGACCAGCACCGCCGTCGTGGAGCGGAAGCTACCAGAAGGCCCCGAGTCACCGGCCATACGGGTGAGCACCACACGGTACACTCAGGGACGTGGGCTACTTTTACCCGCCTCTAGCAAGGTAGCCAGAAGAGTACGATTAGTTGGGGAGGCCTACAACTCCACCTGGCCAGGGAAGATTCCATCTGCTCACAGACTGACCAGGCCCCGATCGCTAGCCAGTACTCCGGGAGGGTCTACCTTTGCCACCAGTAAAGACCCTGAACTACACCGCACCGTCTCTGAGTGTTTCATCATCCACGTCCGCTGGCCTGAGGCCATACCCCTCCCGTTGGGGGTTATACCATCCCCGCTGCACAACCGTACCACCGGCCTCAGCGGTCTGCCCTGCAGCGGCGGTCTCATGACCGCATTCAACGGGTGGCGTAGTCGAGCAATATAACATCTACTGCTAAATACTGCCGCTCAGTTTGACTCCCTGGGCACGGACCGGGTCACCGCCACGAGACTACTACCCCCATCTGATCCGGCTCCGGGTAAGCCCCCGTGCGCGCGATGCCGCACGACACAGCAGGCCCAGGGGCGCGTCAACTTTTGGCGTAGTCGGCAGGATTCCGTGCCCGCAACCACCGGGTACTGCGCGCCTGAAAAAGAGACTTTTAAACTTACCTGTGGTGAAGATTCCCGCCATCCGACGCCATCTTCCACCTCCTTCCCGCCATCCGTGGAGTTTTCCCGCCGTTGGACGCCATCTTCTGCCTTCTTCCCGCCATCCGTGGAGTTTTCCCGCCGTTGGACGCCATCTTGAAGACGCCGCGCAGGAAGAAGAGGGGCGTGGACTCCGAAAAGCCCGCGAGAACTGAAGCCTCGCCTCACGTCCGGACGTTGCGTAAGGTCCTGGAAGGAGCCCAGCAGACGCCGACGTCATAGGAGTGCGACGGAAGGTCCTCGACCCTGACGATCCACTGCGGAGCCGCGGCCTACGGAAGAGGATCATCGCAAGGTAGGCCACGGTCCACTAGGGGGGAGGAAGATGTCGGATACGGAGGAGAGCTTCACTGCCGCAGCCACCGCCAGCGCCACCGCTGCTGCGGTCATGCCTTTCACTATGCCCTATATCCCGGGGGCAGCCTGGCTACCCCAGTACTCAGGGGAGTCACATACCCTGAATGACTTTAGAGAAAAGCTGGATAGCCTCTTCCAGGTGTACCCCCTCACAGAAGAGCAAAAAGTGAGCATCCTGGTGGCCCAACTAACCGGGGCAGCCCAAAGGGAGGTAAAGTCCTGGCCGCCTGGGAGGAGGACTGTCGCAGGGATATTAACCCGGCTGAAGGACACCTTTGATACCCGCACCTCAGCTGAGATTAAGCTTAGATTCTACGGGTGCAAACAGCGAGCACATGAGAATATAAGGGACTATGCACTAAACCTACAAGAGGCCCTGAGAGCCATTAAGCAGACCGACCCTGACGGCGTGGGAAACGAGGACAGGCTGTTGACCGAACAATTTATAGAGGCACTATATTGCAATGCCCACCGAACCCAGTTGCGGGCAATGGCCTTACAGGATCCTCATCTGGACTTTGCACAGTTCAAGGACAGAGCCATTCGGGTGCTCCGAGAACCGGCACCGGGTGGCGTTGTGACCCACAGGCGCCCTACTACCGCTTACCACCAGGAGGCGGCGCCCTTGTCGGCAGGGCCTGTGGGGGCTGATGCGCAGGCTTTGAACAATGACCCGGCTCCAGACCTGCACCATCAGGTCCAAGAGCTAGCTAAAAGCGTAGCTGCGCTAACCCGAACTGTGCAGTCTTTACAGGTTGCTGCTCCAGGGAAGATCCAGCTGGCATCCGGACCGGAGGACATCCCGTGGCGTCGACCAAGGAGGACCCCACCGGCCAGAGGAAGACCCAGCGACCGATACAACGAGGACGGACAGCCCATCTGCCGCCGCTGCAATCAACCCGGACATATGGCAAGGTACTGTCCTTTAAACTGGCACAACCTCGGGTAGAGGGCCAACCCCTAGGAATAAGATCACCAGGCCCATCGAACTGGCGTGACAAATATGTGGGAGGACGTCCAGTCTTGCCTGTGGTACTGGATGGCATTCCTATGAGTGCCCTACTTGACACCGGGTCACAGGTCACCACCATCCCGTACGTGCTCTTCAAGCAGTACTGGAATGACTCGGATATAACCCGCTACCCTGACGACGACTTGAGTATCATCGCCAGCAATGGTCAACCCGTGCCACAGATCGGATTCAAAGAGATGACCATTAAAATCGGTAGAGTCGAACTGGCAGCACAGGGACTGATCATTGTAGACATTGACAAGCGCGAGAGTCACCCAAAGATAACGCTAGGAACTAATGTGATTGAAAATTGTCTTGCAGAGGTGATTTTCATTTTACAGCAGGTTGCCAAGAACGCCAGCTCCGGCCAGCAGCGAGTGCTCCAAAAAGAGATCCGGGCACTGATGCGGCGGCAACAGGTGGAACTCTCCGGTGGTGAGATTGGAAGCGTGAGAATGTGTGACCCTTTCCCTATTGCCATGCCCCCAAAAAGTGAAAGGATGATTTGGTGCCGGGCAGCTATTGGTCTAAGAGGTAGAGACTACCAAGCAATGGTAGAACCCGTCTACTCAGACAGTAGGCCCACCATTTTGACAGCACGGGGGGTGGTTGATGTACGCCATGGGAGGGTGCCCGTTCGCATAATAAACATCGGGAAGAGAGAAGTACACCTGCCCCGGTATGCCACGCTAGCTAAATTGTTCACCATAAACCAGAATTCTGTACAGGCCGTGGAACCCTTGCCTCCATCTCAACCAGAGGAAGGTAACGGCTCTAAGAAAACAATAGAGGACTGGTGTCAGCAACTACATTTGGGTACTGACTCCACTCCCTCACACCAGAAACAGGGAGTCTATCGGGTGGTTCAAGAGTACGAGAGAGTGTTTAGTAAACACCCGTTAGACTTCGGGCGAGTAAAGGGGGTAGAACACCATATCCCCACGGGAGACCATCCTCCCATAAAGGAGAGATACCGACCCGTACCCCCTGCACACTACCAATACGCCAAGGGGATGCTTAGAGACATGAAGGAGGCTGGGGTAATTAGGGATAGCTGTAGCCCCTGGGCAGCTCCACTGGTTTTGGTTAAAAAGAAAGACAACACCATGAGAATGTGTGTAGATTACCGGAAAATCAACCGTATCACACACAAAGATGCGTACCCCTTACCAAGGATAGAGGAGTCTTTGGCTGCTTTAAGATCTGCTAACTTCTTCTCTACTTTGGATCTCACTAGCGGGTCCTGTCAGGTTCCTGTAGCAGAGGCGGACCGGCAGAAGACCGCATTCACCACCCCGATGGGACTTAGCGAGTTTACCTGCATGCAGTTTGGACTCTGCAACGCACCAGGAACCTTCCAACGGTTGATGGAATGCTGTCTGGGACACCGAAACTTTGAGACGGTCCTGTTATACCTGGACGATGTCATCGTCTACTCCAAGACCTACGAGGACCACCTGAAACACCTGGCAGAAGTGTTCAAAGCCCTGGCAAACTACGGCCTGAAGGTGAAACCCTCCAAGTGTCACCTCCTGAAACCAAAGGTGCAGTACCTGGGACACGTGGTGAGTGCTGACGGAGTGGCTCCCGACCCTGATAAGATCACCACAATTAAGGAATGGCCAAGCCCCTCCAGCGTAAAGGAAGTGCGGCAGTTCCTCGGGTTGGTAGGCTACTACCGAAGGTTCATTCCGGGTTTCACCAAAAAGGCAGCTCCTATGCAGGACCTCCTGATAGGCCAGTCCAGGAAGGCCAAGAACCAGAAGCCGCCCTTCAGATGGGAGAAGTTGGAAGAAGAGTCCTTCCGCCAGCTGAAGATGGCCCTCAAGGGGGATGAAATCCTGGCGTACCCTGATTACAGCCAGCCCTTTATCCTCTACACCGACGCAAGTAACATCGGGCTAGGAGCCGTACTGTCCCAGATCCAGCAGGGGAAAGAACGGGTAATTGCTTACGCCAGCCGAAAACTGCGACCCACCGAAAGAAACCCTGAGAATTACAGCTCATTCAAGCTAGAATTCCTGGCAGTGGTGTGGGCAGTCACCGAACGCTTTAAGCACTACCTCGCCTCTTCCCGGTTCACCGTGTACACGGATAACAACCCGTTGACACACCTGGATATGGCAAGACTCGGTGCCCTGGAGCAGAGATGGATGGCCCGCCTGTCCAACTTTGAGTTCACAATCAAATACCGGGCAGGACGCTCCAATACCAACGCGGATGCCTTGTCCAGAATGCCAAACCTACCGGACGTGGGGGAAGATCCAGAGGGACTGGAAGAAGTTGAACTTCCCGCGTTCCACCGGCATGGGACTATCCAGTATTCCCACCGTGTAAGGAGTAAGCAATCCGCTACGTTCAACCCCTTACCTCATTACAACTGGGCGGAAACGCAAGACAGTGACCCCGCCGTCCAACTGGTGAAGGAGATGCTGACTCAGCCAGATGCCCGCCTTGACCCAGACGCTCCGGAGGAGGCCAAGCAACTGTGGATTGAGAAGAGTCGACTGTTCCTTTACAAGGGGAAGTTGTGCCGCAGAATGGTTAACTCCCGGACGCATGAACTGATCTGGCAAGTAGTGGTGCCAAGAAGAGACGCGGCTATGGTGCTGGAGGCATACCACAACGGAGCTGGGCACTTCGGATGGAAGAAGCTGGAGTTCCTGCTGCGTGCGCGGTTCCACTGGGTAGGCATGAGAGGAATCATCGAGAGGTGGTGCAGAGACTGTGGCCCGTGCCACCTAAGAAGGAAGGACCGTGCCAGCCAGAAGACTCCCTTGCAGCCCATCATCACCCGACAGCCACTGGAACTGGTAGCCCTGGACCATGTGAAACTGGCTCCAAGCAGATCTGGGTATGTCTACGCCCTCACAATCGTAGATCATTACTCCCGGTTCCTGGTGGTGGTCCCGGTCAAGGACTTAACGGCTCAAACAGCAGCTAGAGCTTTCCAGCAGCACTTCTGCCGTCCACACGGATACCCAGAGCAGGTGCTGATGGACCAAGGACCAGCCTTTGAAGCGGAAGTCTTCCAGGAGTTCTGTACTCTGTATGGCTGCCGGAAGATAAGAACAACACCCTATCATCCGCAAACCAATGGGCTCTGCGAGAAAATGAACCAGGTGGTGATAGATCTTCTGAAAACATTGCCCCTGGAAGAACGCAGTCTGTGGCCTGAGAAACTGCCTGATCTGGTGGACCTATACAACCACATCCTGGTAGGTTCTACCAACTGTACCCCGGCTTACCTAATGAGAGCAAGACCTGGTAAGCTTCCTGTTGATCTGGAGATGGGAGTCCTGACACCCGAGGACACTTCACCAGAAGCAGACTGGGACACAGAAAGGCAGCAGCAGTACCGGAAAGTACAGGAGAGCGTGGAGCGAAGTCTCTGTCAAGCTAGAGAAAAACAGGAGAAGACTTACAACCAGTATGCTCCCGCTGTTCCCCTGGTACCTGGAGAGCAGGTCTTGAAGAGGAAGAGACGCCTCCACAAGTTGGACGACCAGTGGGAGAAGGACCCGTACACCGTACTGCCCTCAAGCCATGAGAACCCGAAAGTCTGCATAATCAGTAAGGACGGAGGAGAAACCACAGCCATTGTCTCCCGAGATCACCTGAAGAAGTGTCCCGAACAGCTACGAAGCCCTGAAGAAGAACAAGAAGACCCTCGACCCGCAGAGGAAAGGGAAGATATGGTCAGTACTGTGCTCGGAGACTTCCCTCGGTCTTGGACTCAAGTCAATGGCGCTGTTGTGGTACCCGTCCTCACCTTCCTCCAACCAGCATCTCAAGTACCTACAGAGAAACAGGTAGAGCTGGAAGAGCAGCCGGTTCAGGAGGCAGAAGACCCCACACAAGCAGACCAGGAGGATCAACCCTCTGCTTATAGTGAGCCTGCCGTGCCCCTAGTGAGCCAAAGAGCCCGTAGACAGCTGCCCAGTTTACCTTTGACAGCTCCTACACCCCGTAGCTCAGGACCAGTCAGTCAGCTCCGTAGGTCCACTAGAGCCACTAGAGGCCAGTTGCCCGTACGTTGGAGGATGTAAGTGTTTAGACTGTTTATTTGTATTTACCTGTTTTCTGTTACCTGTAAATAATTGTGTATTTTTAGTTATTTTATAGGTGTCATTTAGGGATTATCCGGAATCCTTTGTACATATGTTTGGAGCGTAACCCAGGAAAGGACAAAGACTGTTAAGGACTCGGGGCAGGACAGACCCCTACCTGGTTACGGCTCCCGGTCTCTTGGTGAAATGGACACCTTTGTTTTCTTCAAAGACTGCACCCGGTTGCGGACATGCCGTGACCATCCTAATGTGTTCTTCTTTATTGTACTGTTTCTGTTTTTACTTGTTATGTTTTACAAAAATATGTTTAGTCCCGGAGTACTAAATTTTACTAGGGGGGAATGTGGCACCCCAGGGGTCTGGTTTCCACAGTAATAGCAATATTACGTCTGTGAGCAGGTGGGAGGTTTCCTGGTCAGACATCCTATGCATGCCACACCTCCTGCCCAGTCCTGGGAGGGGAAGAACTTCCCCTATATAAAGCTGGGGCTGAGGCAGGGTTAGAAGAGAGTGAGAGAACACAGACAGAGACACAGTCTGGTCTGTAGTGGAGCAGCTTTAGGAGCAAGAAAGATCAGGAGCTCTGTGGGAGCTGTGCTAAAAGAGATCAGGGGCTGGAAGCTGTAGAGCTCGCCCTGATTGAAGAGTTCTTACCGGACCCGGAGTCCGAGGCTGTGGGGACTAATCCTTACCCAGCAGCAGAAACCGCCCGGCAGGGGATTTCAGGTCCTCTGGCCAAGAAACCCGAAGGCACGGTCACACGCAAGGGACCAGCACCGCCGTCGTGGAGCAGAAGCTACCAGAAGGCCCCGGGTGGATCAGGGAAATGCTGTAGATATAGTATATCTTGACTTCAGCAAAGCATTTGACAAAGTATCTCACACCATCCTTATTGAAAAAATGACCAAGTATGCAATGGACCAGGCAACTGTTAGGTGGATTCATAACTGGCTTAGTGATCGGACTCAAAGGGTGGTTGTAAATGGCTTCACATCCAGCTGGATGAATGTCTCAAGTGGGGTACCACAGGGCTCCGTCCTGGGACCTGTATTGTTCAACAACTTTATCAATGATTTAGATGAAGGAATTGAGGGTAAACTGATTAAATTTGCTGATGACACAAAGCTAGGAGGGATAGCTAATACTAGAGAAGAGAGAGAGAGGATTCAAAAAGACCTAAATAAACTGGAGCAGTGGGCAGCAACCAATAGAATGGTTTTTAACAGGGAAAAATGCAAAGTACTACATCTGGGCAATAAAAATGAAAAAAGCATATACAGAATGGGAGGAATAGAGCTAAGCAACAGTACATGTGAAAAAGACTTAGGTATACTAATAGATCATAGACTGAACATGAGTCAACAGTGTGATGCAGCAGCAAAAAAGGCAAATACAATTCTGGGATGTATTAACAGATGCATACAGTCTAGATCACGTGAAGTCATTATCGGTCTTTACTCCTCTTTGGTCAGACCTCATCTGGAATACTGTGTACAGTTTTGGGCACCACATTTTAAAAAAGACATAGACAAACTGGAGCAAGTTCAGAGAAGAGCGACCAGAATGGTGACTGGTCTGCAAACCATGTCCTATGAGGAACGGTTGCAGGATTTGGGAATGTTTAGCTTGCAAAAAAGAAGACTGAGAGGAGACTTAATAGCTGTCTACAAATATGTCAAGGGCTGTCACATTGTAGAAGGATCATCTTTATTCTCATTTGCACAAGGAAAGACTAGAAGCAATGGGATGAAACTAAATGGGAGGAGACACAGATTAGATATTAGAAAAAACTTTTTGACAGTTAGGGTGATTAATGAGTGGAACAGGCTGCCACGAGAGGTGGTGAGTTCCCCTTCAATGGACGTCTTCAAACAGAGGCTGGACAGACATCTGTCTGAGATGATTTAGTGAATCCTGCTTTGAGCAGGGGGTTGGACCAGATGACCCAGGAGGTCCCTTCCAACTCTACCATTCTATGATTCTATGATTCTATGAGTCACCGGCCATACGGGTGAGCACCACACGGTACACTCAGGGACGTGGGCTACTTTTACCAGCCTCTAGCAAGGTAGCCAGAAGAGTACGATTAGTTGGGGAGGCCTACAACTCCGCCTGGCCAGGGAAGATTCCATCTGCTCACGGACTGACCAGGCCCCGATCGCTAGCCAGTACTCCGGGAGGGTCTACCTTTGCCACCAGTAAAGACCCTGAACTACACCGCACCGTCTCTGAGTGTTTCATCATCCACATCCGCTGCCCTGAGGCCATACCCCTCCCGTTGGGGGTTATACCATCCCCGCTGCACAACCGTACCACCGGCCTCAGCGGTCTGCCCTGCAGCGGCGGTCTCATGACTGCATTCAACGGGTGGCGTAGTCGAGCAATATAACATCTACTGCTAAATACTGCCGCTCAGTTTGACTCCCTGGGCACGGACCGGGTCACCGCCACGAGACTACTACGCCCATCTGATCCGGCTCCGGGTAAGCCCCCGTGCGCGCGATGCCGCACGACACAGCAGGCCCAGGGGCGCGTCAGAAGCTTTAACCCCTTTCTGACATTGTGCATAATAATACGTCCCTGTGCCCTGGGCCTTATGGACCAGGTACGTATTATTACGACACAGGCTGTGCGGGATCAATCGCCACCGGTTGTCAGCTGATTTTGACAGCTGACACCCGGCACTTTAACCCCCTAAATGCTGCGATCGCAGCATTTAGCAAGTGAGTGGAGGGACAGAAGCACCTCTGCTCTTGGATCGGAGACCCTGCGCTGTCCTCACGGGGTCCCGATCGTTGCCATGGTGACACGATGTCATCATGACGACACCTGTGTCACCAGGCACCAGCAAGTTAGTTTGACCATGCGCAGTGCATGATCAAACTAGCTTGTGTCTGCAGCACTGACAGTTTACAAGGTATAGCAGTGATCCTGCACTGCTATACCTTAGAACTGCGATCAGCCTGCTGAAAGTGAAAGTCCCATAGTGGGACAAAGTAAAAAAAGTGAAAAAAAAGTTGTAAAAATATTTTTTTAAAAATAAAAAAATAATAAAAAAATAAAATATTATTATGAAGAAAAACAATAAGAGTACACATATTTAGTATCGCCGCATCCGGAACGACCTGATCTATAAAACTGTCCCACTAGTTAACCCCTTTAGTGAACACAGTAAAAAAAAAAGAATCAAAAAACGGTGCTTTATCATCATACCAACGAACAAAAAGTGGAATAAAACGCGATCAAAGAGAAGAATATAAATAAAAATTATACCACTGAAAACATCATCTTGTCCCGCAAAAAGCAAGCCACCATACAGCTCCATCAGCCAAAAAATAAAAAAGTTATAGCTCTTAGAATAAAGCGATTTTTTCTATGAAATAGTTTTTATTGTGTAAAAGCGCCAAAACATAAAAAAAGATATAAATGCAGTATGGCTGTAAATGTACTGACCCGAGGAATAAAGCTGCCTTATTAATTTTACCACACGCAGAGCTGCATAAAAAAAACTAAAAAAACAATTACTGAATTGTTGGTTTTTGTTTATTCTGCCTCCCAAAAATCAGAATAGAAAGCGATCAAAAAATGTCACATGCCCGAAAATGGTACCAATAAAAACATCAACTTGTCCCGCAAAATACAAGCTATCACATAACTCTGTCGACCGAAATATGGAAAAATTATAGCTCTGAAAATATGGCGATGCAAAAACTAGTCTTTGCAAAAAAAAAAGTTTAGTGTGTGACAGCTGCCAAATGTAAAAACCCGATATGAATCTGGTATCACTGTAATCGCACCGACCCGAAGAATAAAGTCATCTAATCACTTAAACCGCACGAGGAACGGTGTAAATAAATAAATAAAACCAATTCTTCACCTGCTGTTGGTTTGTTCATTCAGCCTCCCAGAGTTCGCAATATGGCTCTGCCCACATTTATCCTGTGCTCTACGCTCAGCGCTTACACCGGGGTTTCCATGTAAATCTCTGAAATACGTGATCCAGACGGAGCCTCCGGCGGAAGATTCCCTGTAATGAGGCAGATGGAGGCACCGTCTGGCCTGTGATCCCACGGTGTCCGTCTTTTTATTAGGCGTGAATAAAAGTGCCGTCGGCCACAGTTTTGCGAGCCTCTGATAAAAAGAACACCGCTGAACAGAGGCCACACAGAGTCCAGAGTAATTAACAAATAAAGTAGCACACTGCAAGGCTAAGTATGTAAACATGAAATATGGAATATGAATAGCATTACTGCTGTAGAAAATAGAAATAAATGAGAAATCTTAGCACATAAATTGGCCAATTCATGTGTATCTGGCAGCCGCGGTAAGGCGTTTCTCAGTGCCAGGACCCTACCAATGTGAATACCTCTCTAAGGGACAGGTACACATGAATTGGCCAATTTATGCGCTAAGATTTCTCATTTATTTCTATTTTCTATAGCAGTAATGCTATTTATATTCCATATTTCATGCTTACATACTTAGCATTGCAGTTTGCTACTTTATTTGTTAATTGTATATGGAGGTAGCTTCTCCTAGTAAGCACCTGTTCACACCTATTTCTCGTATTAGAAGTGCCATCAGTTTTTTCTGTTTACAGAGTCCAGAGTTAGGCCGGTTTCACATGTCCTGATATTTCCAGTATCGGAAAAACCGGTACGGGAGATATACGTGTCCATGTGCACCTGTGTGGCAACCGTGTGCCGCATCAGGAGCGCACATTCCGCCACCTGGGAATCAGCAGTACAGTTACCGCTGTTCCCAATCACCGGGTGCTGAATGCTGCCCTCATCATTGTAACCTGCTGGCGCTGTGATCAGCACAACCAAGGGACAATGATGAGAGTAGTAGTCTGCTCCCGCTGTGTCCTAGTGTAAAAATAAGAATAAAATTAAAAAATCCTTATACTCACCTGCCTATCAAAGTAAAAGTGAAGTACCCATAGCTCTTTCTTACATTCAAGCATCTGATGCTGATGCTCAGTCTATGTAGATGGCATCTTAGCTGTTGCTAGGCAACTTCCTTATAAGGTGAGATGCACCTGTAAGATTCCATCACAAGATTCCATCATGACATCACTGCTATTATGACATCATAATTCACAACCACTACTTATACAAGCGTTTACACTTCAGTGTCACTTTGATACCCCGGTGTCATTGTTGTCAGTGTTTAGCTACTTATCTAGTGATATACTGATTGCGCATTTCATTGAAATGTCTGGAATTTCTCCAGACAGACTTCAGGAGTTGGCACTACTCCAGGGGATTCTTACCACCTATACCCCTAACTGTGTGCTACCACTACCCGATGGCGTCCTCAGCTTCACTTACCGGCTGGTTATGGAGCTTGTACGGGACTGCTTGACCAAATACTACCAAGGTCGTATTACCTCAGAATATCTTCAGCATTTACAGCAGAACATCAGGACATTAGTACAACAGGTAAATAGCAGACAATCTGCACAAATTATTATTATTATGTCTAGTTGGTCTCCCTTACTGTATAGTGGTATTATTGGTAGTAATAAAATTTAGACTTTCTTCAGTGTCAGGCAGGGTCATATTTGTAATAGAGATCCCCATTTTGGGAAGAGGGTGTAAAAGTGCAGCATGAGCCTGTATGATTCAAATGTCAGGGCTAGATTTCATTCCTAGTCCAGTCCTTGTCCCTTAGTAAAGACACTTCATTTAGCACCTTAATCCGGATTTCTTATAAATATGTAATTATGATTTTTATTGTGTATAACAAATATTAATAATTTATCTCAGACCATAGAACTAGCCTCACTGATTAGAAATGTAAAGTACCCACAGTTCTTTCTTACATTCAAGCATCTGGTACTGATGCACAAACTATGGTTTTGCCACCTTAACTATTGCTAGGAAACTTCCTTTCACGGTGAGATGCCCCGTTAAGATTCCATCACAAGATTCCATCACGACATCACTGCTATTATGACATCATAATTCACCACCACTAATTATACAAGTGTTTTTATGCTGTATAAAAAATAATAATAATAATAATAATAATACAAATCAAATAATAATAATGGAATACAAGTTTATTTACAGAAAATTGTTCTTTAGATCGACACCAATATAATATATAAAATGTACCAAATGTGTCGTAATTGTAGCTGCAGATAGACAGGAGTAAAATGGTGACATAAATGGCCTCCTCCATTCTGCACTTTCTCTCATGATTTTCCTTTTGTATTTATTTCCATCTTTATAGGCTGAAGAAAAAGCCCAAAGTGGAAAATTGGCCTTTTTTAAACAACTGGCCCAAAATGTCCTGAATATACTGGAGAGTCCGGCCCGCTCACTGGAGCACCTGGTAAGGAGCCATCATCTTCTATATCACATGTCCTTGTCCCCTCCAGGCAGGCACAGGATATTTCATGACCGCCTGTCCCTGCGGCTCCATCATCTGTGATGGCAGTCTGTACTCAGCGGTGGGAGTTTGTATTTCTGCCTCTGTTTTGCTCGATCATCACAATCTTCCTTCTTGTAAATGCTGCAATTCTGATAACAGAGATCAGTTGTATATACAAGTACCTTATATATTATCGTTGATTTACTGGAGGGAGTGGCTGTGTATAGTCCGTCCAATACTGAAATTACCAGTAAATCCAATGTTTAGTCCTTCCTATCTATTGTATATGATAATTTAGTATTTGTGAAATGTTATACTAATTGTACATATTATAACCATCAGGAAACATCCGAAGGTGACTCCGAAGAGGGGCAAACCGTGAACATGCCTGACCTTAATATTAGTCAGTTAGAGCTAAAAACTGATCTGATTGAAGGTAAGCCGATCATCTAATATTTTACATTCAAATATCCAGATATTATAGAGAATGGCAGAGAATATGTAGATTTACTCTTCATTCCCTGTAATGGAGAGGGATCATGTAATTCTACTTCACGCCTGTGTGGTCTTCTCGGCTCCAAAATGAGGGTCATAGATCCCCAATCATGTAATTGTTCAAAAATACCATATTTTGAAGACTATAAGATGCACCGGACCATAAGAAGCAGGTGAAATTTTGGAGCGGAAAATAGGAAAAACATTTTTTTAATAAAATGGTGGAGCAACTTATAATCCAATTTTGTGGTAACTTTTCTAGGGGAAAGGCGGCGGAAAGATGGCAGCAGCAGGAGTGGGGCGATGCTGCACTGAAGTCCCTGCACTTCCATGGTTTTCAATCTGGTGGACCTTGGGAAAATCTCCACCGGAGGTGGCGCATGCACAGATTGAGATCTCGGGAGACAATATCTCAATCTGCATGCGCCATCTCCAGAATCCATTTTTCCGAAGTCCACCACACTGAAAATCATGGAAGTGCGGAGTCTCCGGCGACATTTTCTGAAAGCCCAGGGGCCGCTGCATCCTTGCACCGCCGAACACCCCCTCCTCCCAGCCTGGGGCCCACAGCATCGCCCCACTCCTGCCGCCGCCAGCTTCCTGCAGCAGTGACCCTGCGTCCTGGGGCCTCGCTTCACCGCAACCCCCCCCCCTCAGTAAGCTACGTTGGGATAAGACGCACCCCCATTTTACAGAAAAAAGTGTGTCTTATAACTTGAAAAATACGGTAATCAGATCCTGAACAATCGCCCAGTGTATCTATCTCTGGATGTGCCATAAATACTGTATATTTAGTATGTGCAGAATACCAGATATCTAGTTTTTATATCATTTACAGAGATCTTGTCATGTCCTTCATTATATGGATGTGTTATATATTAAGTACTGATATAGACTGATACATGACATCTTTTCATTATTTTATCATTATTTTAGAAATAACTGTGTCGACGGCCAGTACTGATGGTGGAATATGTGAGACACCAGAGATCCACGAATCTGCCAGTGTAAGTATCAGAGGAGACGTCTGTTTATCATCAGATAACGGGGTATGAATTACACATATAATATTATACCCCAGATGACAATGGGATATCTTTGCTTTTATGTAGATCAGATCTATTGTGAGTAATGATGGCATTGTTATTCTGCCTCTTCTGTGTGATGCCCCTTATCATACCCTGCAGTACAGTGATATCTATGCATGGGGAATATCCCCTTAAAATATAATACTGTCTGTGGAGGGTCCGGCTTGCATCATGTCCTCTACATCTGCTGCAATGTAATCAGCGTGGACATAATATAGAGGAGAAGTTCCTGCATCTGGAGCTTTTATTTTCCTGCAGATTCTATGTCTTAATGTCATTTCTTATTATTTCTAGGCCTTGACCGGATCATTGAACTTGGAGACAAGTCCTAGTAAGACCGACTTTAAACCAATCAAACTGATCAGCAGTGGAGCTTATGGGTGAGCTTTATGTTTGCATAATATACATTTCCTAGTGTTCCTTATGACAATGCTTCTGTCTCTGTGCCCAGCCCGTACAACAGAGAAATGCTCTGAGTCCATACTGTCCACAAGAGATGAGCGAATCAGGCAAAATTCTAATTTGCTTGTTCACGTGGACTGGTGAAAATACGATTCAAGGAGAAATTAATGTCCCTTATTATGCTCTGGGGCCTCACCAGGCCCCAGAACATAATAAGCATAAGAAACATACTTATACTCCCCTTACTGCTCAATTCTCTAGCCCCTCCACTTCTCACCGTCACCCGTCCGGTCCTCACTGCCTCTTCAGTTTGCCACCGCTCACGCTATGCAAGGACTTCAGGCTTTGAGAAGGTCTGAGAGAGTTCTATGCAAGAGCATAAAAAGTCACAACATTGTGACACCGTGACTGTTCTTGCGCTTGTGCATAATCCTCCCAGATCTCATTAATGTTGGAAGTCCCGTCCCAGTATGAGAGGCATTTGGATTTCAGCATTAGCAGCAGAGATTTGAGGATGCGGCAAGGAACGGACGGTTGAGGCGGAGGGGCCGTAGAAGTGAGTATAAAAATTTGTTTATTTTTAAACTTTTTTATGGCCTTTCAAGATTTTGAAAATGGTGGCCAACGCTTGACATTTTGCTAAATCCATGAGTAAGCAAATTACAAAAAACAAAACAAACAAAAAAACAAAACGCCATTTTGGTGAATGCAGAATTTTGCAAAATCTGAGTAGAATTTAATTCCACTCAAATGTGTTAGCTCATGTCTACTGGCCACATCTATATGTCATTATTTAGGTCAGTTAGGACGTGACATAGATGAGGACCTCGCATAGGTCATCATTTATGTTGTGTAACTTGATGGATTTCTACATGGATTTCTAGTGACATCTAGTAGTAACCAGACAATCATGTGATGAGGTTTATAGACAAAATGTTAGTAAGAATTCATTATAAATCATGGATTTTCCTTCTCTCCAGAGCCGTCCACTTAGTGCGACACAAATACACAAGCCAGCTATTCGCTATGAAGAAGCTGGACAAGGAGAACGTGAATATTCCAAGAAGACTTGAACGTGCCTTTCTAGAGAGGGACATCCTAACATTTGCTGATTGTCCCTTTGTGGCCTCCATGTTGTGCTCCTTTCCAACTCCTCATCATCTGTGTATGGTCATGGAGTATGCAGCAGGTAAGTCATATCCATTGTGCCTATATCCAGCCTCAATCTGCTTATCTCTAGCATCTTCTCCATAATCTGAATGTGACCACATGGACGGTTACATGTCCATACTGCATTTACTATAAGTTATCTGTTACCAAGATGCCAGGAAAATCATTATCTCTGTGAAAGTCTCTGGTGAATGTCCTCACTGAGAATGGCAAAAATATCCACTGAGGATAAAAGGAGGATTTGACTCAATTCTAACAGTTTGTATAGATGAGCATTTCACAGAGTAATGAATAAGAGGCTTGCAGATGAGGCACGGCTCTGTCTTTTTATATTGGGTCACTCTGCTTTATACGCTCTACATTAGGCCTCTTTCACGCTTCAGTATTTCTGGTACGTGAGGTGACAGTTTACCACACGTACTGGAGACACTGACACATGTGCGCACATGTCAGTGTTTCCACGGACCGTGTGTCCATGTGATCCACACGTAGACATGTCTGTTTTTGGCCAGCAGGACGGATCACACAGACCCATTCAAGTCAATGGTTCAGTGTAAACACATACTGCACACGGATGCCATCCGTGTGACATGTGTCGGCGCCTGGGAATTAGCGATAAAGTTAGCGTCGGGTGCTAAACGCTGCCCTCATCATTGTCCCCTGCCGGCGCTGCGATCAGAACCAGCAGGGGTTAATGATGAGGGTTGTCTTCTCCCAGTGTATTTCTACCTGTAAAAATAAGAATAAAAAAAAAATCTATACCCTCACCTGTCCTAAATGTCCCCCACTGTAATCCATGAGACCGCTCAGCAGAGGAGCCGGGGAGAATGACTCCTGCAGCGAGCGGCCCCGAATCTGCGCTGAGCTCAGCGAGCGGTGTCCTGTCACTCACTGAGCTCAGCTGAGGTCTGGCGTCACTCGCTGCAGGAGTCATTCTCCCCAGCTCCTCTGCTGAGTAGTCGCATGGATTACAGCAGGAGATACTTAGGACAGGTAGGTGAGTATAAGGGTTTTTTTTTATTTTATTCTTATTTTTACAGGTGGTGACACCAGGAGCAGACTACAACTCTCATTATTAACTCCTGCTGGTGCTGATCGCAGTGCCGGCAGGGGAAAATGATGAGCGCAGCGTTCAGTACCCGGCTTTTGGGAATAACGCTAACTGTACACTGATTCCCAAACGCCGGTACGTGTGCTCCTGATGCGGCACACGGACATCTCCGACACAGGTTTTTCCGGTACCAGAAATATCCGGACGTGTGAAACCGGCCTTATACAGTATATAAAGCAAAACCACAAATGAGACTGCTGACACCTTTAACTAATTATATATTTATTTATTGCAAGATACATAGTATATATAGCTCATACTTTTTTGGCCAGAATAGTGTCTCTTTTTTGTATGAGTTACCTTGTTATTTTTAAATATTTATTCCACGTGACTAATAAAGATTCATGCTTTTATATGGGATGTTGCTTCATTGCACTTATTTGTGCAGCTCTTGCACCTTTGTGGTTTTGCTTCATAGACATTTAGTGCAGTCCTAGTTACTATTCGGGTATGCTCCAATGGAGGGTTTTTTGCATTATTATACAGTATATCTCTGTGTATGACGTCCTGCCCCAATGTCTCCGCTCATTTCTCCTTCACACTCCTCATGTGTCATTTACATTGTAACAAACCCTCTCCTGTCATATTTGCTTTCTGCTGTAGGAGGAGACTGTGGCAGTTTTATGAAGAACTATGGGTGTTTACCTGTCCCCTTGGCTCGTCTGTACATTGCAGAAACGGTTCTAGCTGTGGAATATCTGCACAGCTATGGTGTAATGCACAGAGACCTGAAGCCTGAAAAGTAAGTGACACTTGTAGTATAAGAAAGGGGAAAAAAGATATCGTTTATTATACAATCTATTTGCAACTTGGGGCTGACATCCTCTTTTTTTCACAGCCTCCTGATAACGTCAACTGGTCATATTCAAGTTACAGATTTTGGGCTTTCCAAACTCTGCCTCATGAGACCAACATCAGAGATCTACAAGGCTCCAATTGAGGACATCACCAGAGAGTTCCATGATAAGGAGGTAGGCAGGAACTTGTTCTTTACTCATCTCCTCCATTTCTCCTTCTCTTATACTTTCTCATCTAGAAAACGTTTCCACTGATGTTATTTGTCACAATTATGTTCTCTGATCATTATCTCATTCCTCTGTTTTTTCCAGATTGCTGGCTCCCCTCATTACATAGCCCCAGAAGTTATCTTAAAGGAAGGCTATGGAAGGCCAGCTGACTGGTGGTCAATTGGGATCATCCTATATACATTTCTTGTAGGACGTGTACCATTTTATGGGCCTTCCAAATATGACATTTACAGCCATATTGTCAGGGGTAAGTAAAATAATCTGATTGCTGTGTAATGTCATTGTTATTTGAATAGATTAGTTGTGTGATTTAGTTACTTTTGTTAATATAAAAGATTTTTGTTTTGATAAAATAAATTAAGATGTTTCATTTTCTGTAATATTTGCTTTTTACATAACAGATGACATATATTGGAAACTTACTAATTCGGCTTTTCCAGCCACAGCTCGGGATATCATCATTGAGCTGCTCAGAAAAGATCCAGCACAAAGACTTGGGACAGGTAATGTATATAATACTATTATTAATGACTTATTACACCTCTGTGAACAGAAAATGAATAATGAGGATCAGCACTGAGGTTTTGTTCTCTACCAGCTTGGCCATTCCCCATTCTTCATGCTAAGACTTTCAGTACATCTACTTCACTTCGGCTCTGTTACGTCAACCGTTCAGATTAACGCCCCCTTCACACGTCCGTATAAAATCAGTACTGAAACCAGTACCGGAAAAAAACAGTACTAGTGTCATCAGTGTTTTGAATCAGTGTGCCATCAGTGTGCCATCAGTGTTTTTCCGGTACGGCAAAGAAAAAGAAATGATAAAGTATCTCTTATACTTTGTAATGTTAAACAGATACAGCGTAAGGAAGGCACACAAATGGCACACGGATGCCATCTGTGTGATGTACGTGTTTTTCAGGGTCCCATAGACTTGTATTGGCACTTGTCATCTGTGCTGCCACAAAAAAACAGCAGCATAGATGATAATGGGTACGGGTGGCATACGTGAAAGAAAAATGGATGCCACATGTAGTGCAAACACGGATATGTGTAGGAGGCCTAAGAAACTTGTCTCTTTGACAATAACTATATCACTATTCATTGTTTTCCTTTTCAAGGAGGAGCAAATGAGATCAAATTTCATCCATTCCTGCGTAACTTAGATTTTGACAACCTTCTAAGTCAGAAGTCGCTGTTCATTCCTGATCTTGAGTCAGAAGAGGATACCATCTACTTTGACAGTAAGTAGAATGAGACATCATCTGCAGAAAGCTGCTGTGTGTCTTGTATTTCATTTTAAGTGAGAATCAGTCCCCACCTTGATTCATGATCAAATGGTGACTGTTCAGGACAAAGTATTATGCTAATAATCTCGATTAACTCTTGTACTTTTCAGCTCGATGTAGCAGACATCAACATATTGATTCAGATGAGGGGGACACAAGTGAAGATAATGACTGGCCGGAAAG
This sequence comes from Phyllobates terribilis, assembly GCF_046119375.1. NCBI lineage: Eukaryota > Metazoa > Chordata > Amphibia > Anura > Dendrobatidae > Phyllobates > Phyllobates terribilis. Next base: position 294,771 of record NW_027363879.1, on the reverse strand, counting down.
CCAAAACTTTCTATCATCTTCGCATAGGCTTTCTAAAGTAAGTATGTGACCAATAAGATCCATACAACCTGTAATTAAAATAAAATTGTAAAATATTAAAATATTTTTTTTTCCTCTTTGTATTAGCTCTGTTCCATCCATACCAAGATGATGAACAATGAAGAACCCAAGTCACCTCCAGGGTATTCACCAGAAAGTGCAAAACAGTCAGACATGTGAGCAAATTATTTTTATGGGGTCCATTCTGATATGTGTTCACAACACCAAATTCAAGACGAGTGTAAGTCGATACTAAATCCAGTATCGATGACCACATGATTGCTGATCACCATGTTTCTGACTTGTGATAACGCTGGTGATGAAAGTTGATAACTATGACCAGCTTTAATTTCCAGTTCATTACAGGAAAATAAATATTGCTAGTGATTCTCCATTCTTGCTGGTAGAAGAGGGTCTTGAGCACAGCATCCCCTTCATGTTATTCAGATGTCCTAATGGGCTTTGCAGACAGGTGTTGTATCCGTATCTATTGTTTTCACTTGTAATTTATATGTTTTTCTTCTACCAAACAGACAGAAAGATTCTCCCCCCTCTAAGTCTGAAGACAACCAGACGCAGAAAGATTCTCCCCCTTCTAAATCTGATGACAACCAGACACAGAGAGATTCTCCCCCCTCTAAGTCTGATGACAACCAGACGCAGAAAGATTCTCCCCCTTCTAAATCTGAGGATGACAACCAGACACAGAGAGATTCTCCCCCCTCTAAGTCTGATGACAACCAGACGCAGAAAGATTCTCCCCCCTCTAAATCTGATGACAACCAGACGCAGAAAGATTCTCCCCCTTCTAAATCTGAGGATGACAACCAGACACAGAGAGATTCTCCCCCCTCTAAGTCTGATGACAACCAGACGCAGAAAGATTCTCCCCCTTCTAAATCTGAGGATGACAACCAGACACAGAGAGATTCTCCCCCCTCTAAGTCTGATGACAACCAGACGCAGAAAGATTCTCCCCCCTCTAAATCTGATGACAACCAGACGCAGAAAGATTCTCCCCCCTCTAAGTCTGATGACAACCAGACGCAGAAAGATTCTCCCCCCTCTAAATCTGATGACAACCAGACGCAGAAAGATTCTCCCCCCTCTAAATCTGAGGATGATAAGCAGAGGCAGAAAGATTCTTCCCCCTCTAAATCTGGTGACAACCAGACGCAGAAAGATTCTCCCCCCTCTAAATCTGATGACAACCAGATGCAGAAAGATTCTCCCCCCTCTAAATCTGATGATGATAAGCAGAGGCAGAAAGATTCTTCCCCCTCTAAATCTGGTGACAACCAGACGCAGAAAGATTCTTCCCCCTCTAAGTCTGATGATGACAAGCAGTGTTTCACTGCTGAAGGCAGACAGTCATCCATATTGTCAGGTATGTATAGCTCTATAGGTCATTCTATTGCAGCCTGTGTCAAAAAGTGTAATGTGAAAACAGCCCAACATTTCATTTTATAAAAATCCTCACTCTTAGGCTGTGTGCCCACGATGCGTTTTTCAAGCGTTTACGCTGCGGAATTTCTACAGCGTAAACACTTGGGAAACGCTTGGTAAACCTTCCCCCATGGTCTCCAATGCAATTCCGCACTTTCAATGCCCATGCTGCGTATTTTTCCGCAGCGTTTATGCTGCGCTCAAAAATACGCAGCATGTCCATTAAGTTTGCGGACGCGCAGCGTAATCGCCGCCATTGACTTGCATTAGAACGCGCTAATTCCGCAAGACTGCATCTGTACTTGCGTAATTGGCGCTTTCTAATGTGCGGATGGTACCCAAGTCTGGAGGAGAGGAGACTCTCATCCAGACCTGGGTACCATAGAATCTGTAAAGAAAAGAATTTAAAATAAAAAATAAAGCTTATAATCACCTTCCGATGTCCTCCCAGTGTTTTGTCCACGCCGTCCGGTCTCTTGCAATGCTCGCGCTGTTGTGAAGGACCTGTCATGACGTCACTGAGTCATGTGACCCATCACATGACTCAATGACGTCACCGCAGGTCCTTCACAGCACCGCGAGCATTGCAAGAGACCGGACGCAGCAGAGATGACACCGGGAAGACACCGGAAGGTGAGTATAATCTTTTTTTTTTCATTTTTTACCATTCTTATTCTTTTTTTTAACTATTACTCGGTCACACTATATAAATCCATGCCGGTTGCATGGATTTAAATAGTGTGACCAACTTGTCAAGCACTTTTCCAAGTGATGCTCAAAATCGTTTGGAAAACTTCTTGAAAAAACGCATGCGAAAGCGCATGTAAAAATGCTGAAAAAACGCTTCTCTCTGGCAGAAAAAACGCATGTAAATCTGCATGTAAATCTGCATACGTTTTTTTCTGCCAGAGAGAGGCAAAAACGCTCTGCATCAAATCTGCTACGTGGGCACATAGCCTCATAGGTTATAATTTTTAATGCATAAGAAGCCATTCAGTCTTCTGCCAAACTGATTCTGAATACTGCACCCATGGCTCCATCTAGGCCTATACTGATCCTTATCACCTTAAGAATGCACTGAGGTTTTAGCTAACTTATTTTAAGATATTACTTGCAGGATGCCGCAGTGTTATCATGTTAATAAGGGGACATAGTTCCCTGGCTAGACACCACATATCGGAAAACCTACAGGTTTCATATTAATCAGTTCACAAGGCAATCTAATTCTCAGACCCTCAGGTGGTTTTATGTATATATGACATATTCTCTCTATTATGGTGCAATAATCAATTACCGGGACTACAGGGTACAAGAATAACAGAATTCTATATAAAGATACAAAGCTAATCTTTTAGGAGTTTATAATATACATCTTTTTCTTGTTTTTTTTATCAGAATCACCAGTTCAGGGGAAAAGAAAATCTGCATCGAAAGATCGACAAAAAACAGAGAAGGTAGAAGAGAGAAGAAGTAGAAGAGGTAAGTGTAACAATAAGCTCCATGTTGCATGATGTCAGTCAGTGAGAAGGAGTCATGTGGAGCAGATATTATCTGTAGGATTACTGACAATGACCCCGTACATCTGTATGGATACGACTCCTCTATCATCCTGTCACAGTGACACTACAGTAGTATCCTCTAATACATACATGTCAAACTCTGGCCCGTGGACCAAACCTGGCCCGCAGGGTGGTTATATTTGACCCACGACAACAGAACCACCACCACTATTTGGGGCCATTATTCTGTATGGAGGACAATGTGGGGCCCATTATACTGTACGGAGGACTATGTGGGGCCATTATTCTGTATGTAGGATTATGTGGGGTCCAAGTTTTTCATTTTGGCCCTCTGTGTGTTTGAGTGTGACATCCCTGCTCTAATATGTAGTCCCATTACTTACATTAGTTATGTCTCTTTGTCTCCTCTCACAGGTTCCACCTTCCGCCGGCTGATATCATCTTGCCGGCGTGGATTATCCAGGGTTGCTCGCTCCATCAGACAAAGCTGCATATTTGCTCCCTGTCATCGGAGCAACACAAACATCTCAATGTGAAAAACCCTTCATGTCTAGTGCCTAGTACAGCATGTCCACCATTAAAGATGCACCTGTGTGGAAGGACTTGTACCATCTACCTGTGGCCTTCTGACCAGCAAGTAACATCTGCAGAAGAAGGCCCTCCAAGAACATCTCTTCATTCTTCCATGTAATTCTTAATAAAAAAAAAACTAAAAAGAATCATTTCAAATTGATTAATGTCCCTTTGCATTTAATGTAATACTACTGACATTTATGGCATATCAGTACTAAACATCATATATGTCTGATGAGAGAATATCGTTTCCATGTTTCATGTTAATCCTCTAATCCTCAGCCAAAAGTGGAAGAGAAGACCAGTGATTCTGTTACATCTACGAATGACAGTCAATCCAGGGAAAAACACCTTCTGATCCATACATTTTTCAGGCACTCTGATCCTTTTACCTTCATGTGGCTCTACTTAAGGTTTATGTATAAGAACCAGTTGGATTCAGTACTGGGCATCCTGGGGGTCCCAGCAGCCACATCCCAATTGTTCAACTAAAAAAGACATACTGTATTATAGTGTGATATATATATATATATATATACACACTGTGTGCAGAATTATTAGGCAAATGAGTATTTTGATCACATGATACTTTTTATACATGTTGTCCTACTCCAAGCTGCATAGGCTTGAGAGCCAACTACCAATTAAGTAAATCTGGTGATGTGCATCTCTGTAATGAGGAGGGGTGTTGGCTAATGACATCAACACCCTATATAAGGTGTGCTTAATTATTAGGCAACTTCCTTTCCTTTGGCAAAATGGGTCAGAAGAGACATTTGACGGGCTCTGAAAAGTCCAAAATTGTGAGATGTCTTGCAGAGGGATGCAGCAGTCTTGAAATTTCCAAACTTTTGAAGCGTGATCACCGAACAATCAAGCGTTTCATGGCAAATAGTCAACAGGGTCGCAAGAAGCGTGTTGGCCAAAAAAGGCGCAAAATAACTGCCCATGAATTGAGGAAAATCAAGCGTGAAGCTGCCAAGATGCCATTCACCACCAGTTTTGCCATATTTCAGAGCTGCAATGCTACTGGAGTATCAAAAAGCACAAGGTGTGCGATACTCAGGGACATGGCCAAGGTAAGGAAGGCTGAAAAACGACCACCTTTGAACAAGAAGCATAAGATAAAACGTCAAGAATGGGCCAAGAAATATCTTAAGACTGATTTTTCAAAGGTTTTATGGACTGATGAAATGAGAGTGACTCTTGATGGGCCAGATGGATGGGCCAGAGGCTGGATCAGTAAACGGCAGAGAGCTCCACTCCGACTCAGATGCCAGCAAGGTGGAAGTGGGGTACTGGTATGGGCTGGTATCATCAAAGATGAACTTGTGGGACCTTTTCGGGTTGAGGATGAAGTGAAGCTCAACTCCCAGACCTACTGCCAGTTTCTGGAAGACAACTTCTTCAAGAAGTGGTACAGGAAGAAGTTGGTATCGTTCAAGAAAAACATGATTTTCATGCAGGACAACTCTCCATCACATGCATCCAACTACTCCACAGCGTGGCTGGCCAGTAAAGGTCTAAAAGAAGAAAAAATAATGACATGGGCCCCTTGATCACCTGATCTGAACCCCATAGAGAACCTGTGGTCCATCATAAAATGTGAGATCTACAGGGAGGGAAAACAGTACACCTCTCGGAACAGGGTCTGGGAGGCTGTGGTGGCTGCTGCACGCAATGTTGATCGAAAACAGATCAAGCAACTGACAGAATCTATGGATGGAAGGCTGTTGAGTGTCATCATAAAGAAAGGTGGCTATACTGATCACTAATTTTTGGGGTTTTTGTCTTTGCATGTCAGAAATGTTTATTTCTATATTTTGTGCACTGATATTGGTTTACCTGGTGAAAATAAACAAGTGAGATGGGATTATATTTGGTTTTTATTAAATTGTCTAATAATTCTGCACAGTAATAGTTACCTGCACAAACAAATATCCTCCTAAGATAGCCAAATCTTAAAAAAACCACTCCAACTTCCAAAAATATTAAGCTTGGATATTTATGAGTCTTGTGGGTTGATTGAGAACATAGTTGTTGATCAACAATAAAAATAATCCTCTAAAATACAATTTGCCTAATAATTCTGCACACCGCGTATATCTATATATATAATCGTCTTATCCCGTCTGTCTGTCTGTCTGTCTGTCGGGGAAATCCCGCGTCACTGATTGGTCCAGCAGCGGCCAATCAGCGACGCGGGATTTCAGAAAAAAGATGGCGGCCGTTAGAGGCTCATCTGCGGGACGGAGCTCAGCGGCGATGCAGCCGGGAGATGACTGGCGCGAGGCTCTCATCTCCCGGCCGCTAGCAGCAGAAGAACCCTGACCGGCGAGCAGCCGCTCATCTCCCGGCTTCTCACAGCGGAAGTAGCCGCACAGGCAGTGGCGTTGACCTCCATGCGGCTAGGGTGTCAAGGGAGGACCGGGGAGCGGCGCTGCGGGTCGGGATACTTCTGCTGCGAGAAGCCGCTCATCTCCCGGCTTCTCGCAGCGGAAGTAGCCACACAGGCAGCGGCGCTCCCCGGTCCTCACCAATACGATTCTGCTCCCCGGTCCTCACCTATACGATTCGCTGATTGGTCGCGGTCTCTGGCCGCGACCAATCAGTGATCTTGGCGCAAAAGTTAAACACCGCTGTGCTGATTGGTCGCGGCCGCTGCCCGCGACCAATCACCGATTTGGACGCCACATTTAAATAGCGGCCACGACCAATCACCGATCTTGGCGCAACATTTAAACACTGCTGTGCTGATTGGTCACAGACGCTGCCCGCGACCAATCAGCGATTTTGGCGCCAAATTTAAACACTGCTGTGCTGATTGGTCGCGGACGCTGCCCGCGACCAATCAGCGATTTTGGCGCCAAATTTAAACAATGCTCTGCTGACTGGTCGCGGATGCCAGCCACGACCAATCAGCGAGATTGGCGCCAAATTTATACAACGCTCTGCTAATTGGTCGCGGACACCAGCCACGACCAATCAGCGAGATTGGCGCCAAATTTAAACAATGCTCTGGCGCCAAATTTAAACAACGCTCTGCTGATTGGTCGCGGTCGGCTGGCGGCCGCGACCAATCAGCGAGATTGGCGCCAAATTTAAACACCACTCTGCTGATTGCGCCCAGTCGGCCGCATACATATTCTAGAATACCCGATGCGTTAGAATTGGGACACCATCTAGTATATATATAAATATATTCACTTGTGGAAAACCCTTTTAACTAGGGCTGTGGTGTCAGTAAGTCAAATTTCCAACTATAATAATTACTAATACCAAATATACTGCAACAAATAATAGTAAATATTCAGCAATTTATGCATGAAAATAATTTATAATATACAATATTAACACTATATAAGTATTTACATTTTTTTCTACCTGCAGTTGGAGTTGGTACGTTCTTCTGATACTAACTCCACAGCTCGGCTTTTCCTTCTTTCCTGCTCCTCTAACATAAAAGTACAGCAATTAATTACGACAAGTTAATCATTTAAATGCTGCTGTCAATCTCTGACAGCAGCACGTAAATGTAACCAGTGCCACTGCTTCCATTTACCAGCTCCCATCTGTGCCCTGTGACATGATCTCGGGGGCTGATGGGTCACTAGGACAGTGAGGGCCCTGTGCCCGCTGTCTTGGTGCTCCTCTGGAGCTCATCTATATGCTGAGCTTCAAAGGAGACCGAGATTTAGGCTACCGTCCCACTATCAGTATTTGGTCCAATTTCACCACAAATGGATTTTTTTCCCCATTTTTAGTACATTGAATAGTAAAATGAATCATTCAAAACTACAAGTAACCCCAAAGTCATGCCAGTTTCCATGGCCCAGAAGATTCTCTGAAGGAAGAGTGTCATTGGGTGACTGCTTCTTTGGTAAATACCATAAACATTAGCACTTAAAAAGGTCCATATGTCTGGAACCGTATAGATGATTTTGAAAGAAACAAAAAAAAGCTCAGTGATAAGAAACAGATGATGGTTATTAATGGAACACACTAACTGGGTCACATTTAAAAGTGGTGTACCCCAGGAGTCAGTATTGGGACTTCTATTTAATACAATTATTAATGACCTTTTGGGGGGTATACAGAGTAAAATTTCAATATTTTCAGATGATCGTAAACTCTGCAAGGTTATCAGTACATAGGAGGATAATGTAATATTACAGAGGGATTTATGTAAGCTTGAGGTTTGGGCTGAAAAATGGCAATTGAAGTTTAATGTAGATAAATGTTCTTGCTTGGGACAAATTACAATGTACAATTATGTACTAAACACTGGGAAAACCATCACTGGAAAAGACTTGGGTGTATGGGTGGACAGCAAACTCAACTTTAATAACCAGTGCTAGGCCGCTGCTGCCAAGGCAAATAGAACCATGGAAGCATTAAAAGAGGCATAGATGCTTATGATAAGAACATAGTTTTGTCTGTATACAAGTCACTAATTCAGCCACATTTAGAATACTGTGTATAATTTTGGTCTTTGGTGTATAAGACGGACATAGTTGAACTAGGACGTATGCAGACAAATGCAACCAAGGTTATTAAGGGAATTGGTGCACTGCAATTCCAAGACAGGTTATCAAAGTTAGGGTTATTCAGTTTGGAATAATGAAGGTTTAAGGGCGATCTTATTACAATGTACAAATATAAGAAGAAACAGTATAGAGATCTTATTAAGGAACTTTTTACATATAGACCTTCAACGATGACAAGGAGGCACCCTCTCCTACTAGAAGAAAGATGGTTTCTCAGTCATCATAGATGGCGATTCTTTACTCTAAGAATAGTGAAATTACGGGACTTTCGGGAACATAAACATCACAGTAAAAGATAATGCCTTACCAACACCAGGTCAGATTACCAGTGCACCGCAGGATGCAGCAAGCCTCCATGATAAAGGCGGGGGCAGCACATGTGCAAAATACTAATGCCGACAGCCACTCACTAACCTACCAATTCTTGGAGGGGGTGGCTGTGTAGTATTATGCATGCACACCGATGGAGTTGTGAGCTTGCGTATTTTGGTCAAAATATCGTCCAATACCTCATGTGGTGTACTTATCTTATATACTATTTTTCATCTTTTTTGCACATCTTTTTGCAGGATGCAGCCAGGCCTCTTTAGTATTGGCTGGGTGAATTGGGGCGTCTGTCCTGTGGGGGTGCATGTATATAGTTCTGGGCAACCCGCCTGATCTAATACTATGGGCGTCATCAATACGCTGCAAGCAAGACATCAATAGGCTGCAAGCCAGACACTGTGTATCACACATATCTGTGTGACTGGCGCCCTATGCAGACTCCATCGGTGTGCATGTATAATACTACACAGCCACCCCCTCCATGAATTGGTAGGTTAGTGAGTGGCTGTCTGCATCAGTATTTTGCACATGTGCTGCCCCCGCCTTTATCATGGAGGCTTGCTGCATCCTGCAGTGCATTGGTAATCTGACCTGGTGTTGGTAAGGCATTATCTTTTACTGTGATGTTTTTTGAAATTATGTCCAATGTTCACCATTTTTAATATTCAGACTTTCGGGAACATCATATTGTAATTGTTGATTTACTAAACAAGTTCAAGTATGGCCCGGATGCTTTTGTTGAAAAATATATTACAGGTTATGGGAACTAGATTCTGTGATAGGACGTTCATCCAGGGAACTAGTCTAATTGCCATTAGTGGAGTTGGGAAGGATTTTTTCGTTAATAGGGGGCAATTAGCATCTGCCTCATGGGTCTTTTGCCTTCCTTTGTATCAACATGTTAGGTTATAGGTAGAACACAATGGATGTCTTCTTTCAATGTACTGTGTGGGGAAATGTATTGTCAGGGGGAATCATACTGTACATCATGCTGTGTGTAATAGGACCGTGGGGGCATCATATTGAGTGTGATAGCCACTGTGGGGCCATGAAAGTGGTATCATACTGTGTGTAGGCATATATGAGGAATTGGACTAGATTAGAATACTGGCATTCGAGAAAGAATGTCACACCGATTGTACTCCCGGGATTATGGTGTGCTGTGTAATAATATATGGTAGCAGGACCCCTCTAGTCTTCATTCCAGGAATACTAACTGCTCAGTGTTACATTGATTTGGTCGTGGAACCAGTGATATGGACATTTCTTAAACGTGCCTCAGTAACTATTTTTCAACATGGAAATGTTAAGCTACATGT